>NW_024582759.1:302355-304001 GCF_018398535.1 Haplochromis burtoni
TAGATAGATAGATAGATAGATAGATAGATAGATAGATAGATAGATAGATAGATAGATAGATAGATAGATAGATAGATAGATAGATAGATAGATTAGTATAATAGCAAAATAATCTGTAACTGCATAAGATTAAATTGTTGTGCCATTACTTTTCCAGGTAAATTCTGACAGGTCAGCGAGCACAAGCAGATATTGTACAACATGCACTCGCACTAACTTCCACGAAAATAGCAGTATCTCAGTGTGTGTGTGTTTGTCTGCACAGATGTGTGTTTGCAAGTGTAGTTACACTTAGTGAGAGAAACAGAGACTGGGAGGAAGGTGTATGTGTGTGTGTGGTGGTGTGTGTGTGTTTTTGAGGGGGGGCAGAGGCGGGGCTGCGAAGGTAACAGATTGGCTGTGAAATATTGTGGAGTCTGCCAGTTGCACCATGATGTATTGGGAATCACTCGCTCACTAATTACCTTAAATTAACAGTAGAGTTGGGTGTGACAGTTCATGTAACTGTTTTTTCTGCTGCTACAGATGAATGGGCTAGGGGAGTTGATGCCAGAATGCTGTTGACAATCGAATTCTCCTTCATACTCCTCCCAATCAATGCCCCCCTCGCCACTACATTCGAGCAGGGGAGAGACACAGATGGGCCCTTGAACCTGTGACGAGGTTCAAAGATTTCTGTAGCAGTGATTTAACTGTGAGAGTTGCAGTTTGACGATATCTCTGTTTATGAATTACCATCGCTGTCGCTTGAACAGAAGATGGCTCTGTAATCACGTACGATCTACTAGCCAACATTATTTTGGCATGTGCCTGTTGGGAGGAATACTTGCCTCATGTTATCCAAAGCGTCAGCATGTGTGTGTCCCTTTGTGTGGGAGTTTACTCCTACTTGTGCATTAATGAGTGTATGTTGGTACTGAATGTTGTGTGAATCTTGTAAGCCTCCGCCAGCATGTTCACTTTCACACCTCCACACATACACAGAGAGAGTACATTATATCTGACTCCCCCCTCTAAGAGAGCTCAGGGAGGATTTGTCGGTCTGTGGAAAGGACCAAGAAAAATGTTTTCTGATAAATTATTCACCGTCCCACAATCCCTTTTTGGCAGAGTGTTGCATTGCACTGTGTGACGCATTACACCTTCAAGTCTCTGTCTCTGTCTCTCTCTCTCTCTCTCTCTCTCTTTCTCTGTGTTGCCCTCCTCCATCACTCAGTCACTCTTTCAATGTGCCCTTTTTCTCCCGGCGTCTTCGCTTCCTTATTTCTCTCCCTGCACTTTTTTGTATGCTGCAACGCTGGGCCTCACGCCCCCAGAGAAGGGCCCGGTTCTTGGGCAAGCTGTCGCTGATAATGGCCGCAATTAATAACATGTCATAATCCTGCAGAGAGAGAGAGAGAGCAAGAGAGGGAGACTGAGCATGTGTGTGACAAGCCAACACCAGTGGGAGTGTGTGTTTCAGGGAGAACATCCACTTGTATTTTGTGACTGGATGTCTAAGAACTAGTGAGATGCTTTGGAGACATTTATAACACATACAGCATTAACATGTCTCCTGTATATGCTTTGATTTATTGGATAAGACACATGAATGTGTTTGAGTGTGTGTGTGTGTGTGTGTGTGTGTGTGTGTGTGTGTGTGTGTG
>NW_024582759.1:304061-345576 GCF_018398535.1 Haplochromis burtoni
AGGAAAAGGGATGAGTCTCACAGCTGCAGGTCTTTAGCACATCTAATGCTTAGTGGACACAGGTGTTGTACACATCTGAGGTCAACCCAGTTCCGTACACGCAGACACATACACACACACATAAAGGCTTCAGAGCTCACTGCCAAGCCACGGGCCAAGTCGCACCATACTGGTACATAGCTGAGCATAGAGCTGGACTGAATAGAAAGGATGGTTTTGGCTTTTCCCTTTGACATTCAGAGTCTGCAGAATTTGCTGATCGAGCATCAACGTACAAAAAGTAATTCAAGAAAGCAGCTTGTAAGAAACAAACAAACAAAAAATGCTAGATTATTAAAATTTGCCAAACATCTGTATGATAGTGGTTACTGTTTTATCCAGTTAAAGGGTCCTTATATCTGAGATGCAGTTTCATACAATTATAAAGATAATGCTACTTCATGAGCAGCTGTTTATTCAGGGCACAGAAGATATTGATTTACTGGGATTAATATAAAGCTGTTGCACCGGTTTAGAGCATCACAGACTGCTCTGATGTCTCTTTTTCAAGGCACTGTGTGCAATCCAAGTCTGAACAGAAGATTATGTTCAAACAACTAAAAATACATTACACTACCACCAGTCTGTCAGTGTTACTAGTGTAGGATTGTCCTGAAATAGTCAAAATTTATAGAAAAAAAGTGAAAGAAAATGGGTGGATGGATACAATATCATAGTTTGCAGGTAAAACATGGAGCAGTATTTAAACTTCTATATCTTGTTGTTCTATGTATGTGCGGCCATCAAGTCCAGGTGCACAGGCGTGCATAGACACTGAATGCCTGTTGTGCTTCCCCACGCCTCGGTGCAAACTGCAGCAAACAGGTGTGACTCTGAATACCCTTCTTTAGCCCATACACACTCAATCATACATATAGATATCTGCATCTGTTTCCTAATGGCACACATGCTTTGTGCCACTTGAGGCATGTAGCTACATAAGCAATTATATAATTGTGTACTCCTAATAAACATCAATACACACTTTTTTTAGCATCGTAATTAAAATTATTGCCGTGCCCATTATCACGTACTGTAACTTAAGTGTTCAAACATATAGAATAACTTTGTGGCTTTAGTGACCTCTGTCACTGTGGTACTTTTCCAAGCTGGGCACATGTGTGTCCTCTGATGTTGTAGTGTGATAAAATAACTTGTCCAGGAGAGAGGACAAAGCAAGTGATAGGGCAGGATCAGCGAACAGGGTGTAACATTCCTTCCTCAGCCTGCACTTGCCCGTCTTGCAAGATCTCGAGACCTCTAAAAGATTAAAAGGAGTCAGCTACTTCGTTGAAAGTTAATATTGAGCATGTCTGCGTGTGGTTATGCTACTGTCTCAGTATTTATAGATCCCAACCTAAATGTGGTTTGGCTAAGGTTACGCGACTTGGTCAAACAAGGCATTTGAATGCGTTCAAGTATGGTGTGGCATTTTAAAACTCCAACTTTTACAAAAAGATAGTGGCAAGAGTGATATTGTCAGTGTGTTTGGAGCCCATTTTTCTCAAACTCCCATACAAGTCTCAATAAAGGACATCTCCCAGCTTCTAGCTATCTATTACCTGTGTTGTAGGTGGAACTCTCCTCCTCCTTGATTCAGTCCCGTCCGTCATCCCAGCTCACCGCTGTAGTGTTGATTTAGTTTCCTTACCTACGCTACTACAGAAAATCTGCCTGCAAACCCTGGCTGCACCTGCCCCAAACAGACAAAGTTTACAAACCTCCAGCAATTTGTACACTCCTATTAGTGGCCAGGGAAGGTGCATTAGTAACTGTCAGCGCGCCCTGCCCGATGCACTGCTCTCATTTGACCCAATTCATTCCAGTGGGTGTGTCTCACTGGCAGTGATATATACCCCCTGTGATTTTACTGATGTATAATCACTCAGCTTTTTCACATCCCACAGTTATCTTTACCTCAATAGGCTGAAGAAACAATGAGAGAGCCATACATAAGCTTTCCCAGAGGCTGGGGCAAAAGGGGATTTGTTGTGGTGTGTGGGTGCAAACAGTAGGGGTTACTGCAGAAAGCGAAGCTGGCTTAAAACAAACTAGCCAGTTGTACACAAAGTGATAGAGCCACTTTTAAGCAGCCAAAATTATAGTCCCATAGTTTCTTTTATCACAACGCTATAACTGATTGACTTTGTCCACATTATGTACTTTTTAAAAAATAGCTTGTAAAAAACACACACGCACACACACACATCATAAAGTCCACTTTTGAAGTGACATAATTCGCCACAGGTGTCTCTGCTGCACCGTTACTGCTTTGATGTCATCACTGAAAAAAACAGAAAAGAAGACAGATGTAGTTCTACTCCTCCACTCCTTCCAGTGGGATTTTTACTGCACTGAAATATTCAGTTTTCACATGTCGATGGTGTTGGTAAGTTGTTGGTAACTTGACCTTTTGAGTATTGCACCTCTGTTTTTGTGCTTTGTGGTAATTTACATTACTGGTATTGACTATGTGTTAATAGACCTCTCTCCATTAAATCGTACTTGTTATTAATCTCTCTCTTCCACAGCATGTCTTTATCCTGTCTTCCTTCTTTCACCCCAACCGGTCACAGCAGATGGCCCCGCCCCTCCCTGAGCCTGGTTCTGCTAGAGGTTTCTTCCTGTTAAAAGGGAGTTTTTCCTTCCCACTGTCGCCAAAGTGCTTGCTCATAGGGGGTCATATCATTGTTGGGTTTTTCTCTCTATCTATTATTGTAGGGTCTACCTTACAATATAAAGCGCCTTGAGCCAACTGTTGTTGTGATTTGGTGCTATATAAATAAAAATAAAATTGCATTGAACTGAATTGAATTGAAGTGAAAAAAGTTGCGCTTTGCTGATTTATTTTCTTTACTGTCTTCATCAGTATCGGGTTAAAAGATATTTGGATGATATTTGGTTGGCTGTGGAGACAGAGGCATTTCTGTTTTTGCCAATGTGAAAATTTAAAGAAGAAATGCTGTTTTTCTTTTGGTTTTTTATTGATGCATGATGTTTCTCCAACTACCTATCCATCTATCCATTGTCTTCTGTTTATCCAATTCAGGGTCATGGGGTCTGGAGTCTATTCCAGCTTTTAGTACACCCTGAACAGGTTGCCAGCACTGTTGCATGTCTAACGCAGAGAGACACACAACCATTTGCACTCACATTCATACCTAAGGGCAATTTAGATTTACCAGTAAATAACCTAAACCCACTTGCTATGAAGAAGCTGGAGAAAATATAAACTCCAAACAGAAAAGCAAGATGGTGGATTTAAACCCAGGACCTTCTTGCTGTTAGGTAACAGTGCTAACCACAGCTGTTTCTTAACAGAGGAAATAGGTCAAAGCATACACATGTGTAACATGTGTACCTCTTAGACCGATGTCCTTTATTTTTTCATTCACTCGCTGGGCCCACGTCTTCATTTTAGGTTTGACAAAGTTGAATAGCTTAAACATGAATTGAGCTGCAGTTTGGGGAAAGCCTGGAAGGGGACTGGCGGCAGCTCCTGGGCCTGGCAGATCCCCATGTAAACAGAAGGGAAGAAGTGAAAGAATTGAAAAGGGGAGGTAGAGTGGGGCACGAAAACAAGAACGAACAGCTTGTAGAACTGGGGGATCATACTGGATCAACTGGAAGGAGCGTGTTTGGAAGGTGTGGTCCCGCTCCTGAAATTCAGACACTTTATCTCCAACTATTGCTCACGCTAGCTAAAACTGGACTCTTTAACTAAACCAAAATGTTTTTATATCTAAGATTTTCTCCACATAGATGTAGAAAGAAGCTATTTAGGGTTGCAATGACATGGAAGCAGCAGTCTTAGCTATACCTGTCCCAGTATTTGTTTCTAGCCACATCTATGCTTAAAAGTAATTTTAGCATGGATATGGGAGTACTGGGATAAATGTTCACCGTGCATCTTGGATAGACTTCCCAATTCTGTGTGTTGTGGCAAAAGCGCGTCCCGTTTTCTCCCCAGTGTTCCTGAAAAGCTCCTGTTGTTCCTTTTGCAGCGTGTTTGTAATTCTTATGGCATAGTGGACAGCACCCAGTGTGAGAATTGCATGAGATTCATCTTAGCCTCCTTCCGACCCCAATGCAAAACAACAACCTCTGCCCCTCTGAGCTGTTTCATCCCACACCCTTCATCTGTGCTGCCTCTCTATTGCTCTGCATAGCATAGCATAAATCAAACTATGTGAGATCCGTTCTCTCTTCCAGCTTCCAGAGTCGCACCCCTTCTCCCCGCATTACATTTTATTCACAGATTTAGTGGCATTGTAAATAGACAAACACAAGCAACATCTATCAATAGAACTCGAAGAGAGGGGTCTGTAATCAGAATGCCGAGCCGTTGGCCGACGAGGGCTATCTCCATTTACCTTGGGATAAATCCATTGGTGTGACCAACGCAAGCGCGCAGGAGGATCCTGACAAATCACCCAAGTCAGGCCACAGGGCTCCTGGGCCTTATTGGCCTGGCCTTTAAGTGGTCTTCCCCTTCAGCGGAAAGGATGGGCCCTGTCAAGCAGAGGCAGATTAAAAAGCATACAGTGAAAGAAATGATTTGTTATTAAAGAATGCCCTATTGTGAATCTTTAACAGGGGAAACATGGAGGGTGAGCTGTGGGTCCACTGGAGGCGCTTTCGTGTGTCCCCTTTTCACTTCCTTCCCGTGTTTTTCCGCTTTCTCTGCGTGTACAGTGTTCTTGTCTGCAAATGTGTCTTGGATAGAGGGATTTTGAGAAAAAGCGGGAGGATATTTGTGTCATGGGGGTGGGTAGTGAGGGGTGAATGGGTTGAGAAATTCTATTACAGTGGTGAGGATGGGTTTAGGAGGTTAAGCACAAGCAGGCATAATGGTTTAGAAAGCAGGAAAATGGTTTGGTATGTGTCTGAGACCATTATCAGGCACGCACTTTGTTACCAACTCTATGGGGCAATTTAGCATTTTATTTTGACAAGACAAGTACAGTTTCTCACCGATTATTATTTTAAAGTATTTTTTAAAGGCATAAAAACGCCTTTTTTTTCTAACATTTTTTCTTGAACATCTAGTCATGTTTTTTTGCAATGGACCCGATGAATGGAAGAATAGTCGTTACTGTGGTAGTAACAATGGAGAGCCTGTACAATTATATTAGAATTATGCAGTTTGCTTTAATGGGTCATTCAGTTAACCACAACATGTGTTGAGATAAGCGACAAAAACTAGGATTTGCACAAATTCCTTGGCCTCAAGGTGAAAAGTTATGTGTCAATGTCGGGATTTGAAAGTAATAAAGAATCAGAGGCAACGTTGTTTCCGCTCTCATTCAAAGGCAACTTGAACAGATCATGAGGGAATTTGTGAGATATATGAGGTACCGGTGTACTGACAGCGTGGTTAAGAACGGGGCCAGGGCTGAGAGAAAATAAACATTATTTCTCTGTGGTTTACCTGACGTTTGACTTTGAGGGCTGAGATTTAGTGACACTTTTGCGCCAAACACTCTGTAGACACACAGCAGTAAATTATCTGAAGGTTGGGGGGTATGCACAGTCTTGCTAACAGAAAATATTAGGTGCTCTTTTTTCCGTTGTGCGTGTTTCAGAGTGTGTGAGCATGGGACACTGACAGCAAGAGCGAGACAGCACGTGTGTGCCTGTTGTAGCCATTTCACACCTCAGCGGTGCCCTATTGAAACTCTTCCAATGGACAGGATGCCCGTTAAGTACATTTCATTTGTGTTTGCATCATTTCAGATGAGTAAAATATTTATTAGATGTGAGCAGTAAAAAATCTTTTCACTGGAAAGTTGGCCAGTGACTTTGACACTGGGGACAAAAAGGAGCAAGCCTGTTTCTCCACAGAGCGTTACACCATCTGTGCTCTTCACTTGCCCAAGAATGATTCGAACTCCCCAGAAAACACAAAACTCTTAAAACAAATAGAGCTTCTCACATTTTATTATTACAGTAAAATGGCCTGAGAGGAAATACTTTGTAGTTTTTAGTCCCTGCCCCTTCCAGAAAGTTTGTCATAAAGAAAGAAAACAGACAGAAGAAACAACATTTACTTAAAAATATTCCACCTAAACAGCCTTTCAAAGCTGGACAAACATTTGCTCGTTGAATCGAACTGTTTGCAGATGGAATTCGCAGTTAGGGCCGAGGGCAGTGACGAGAGGAAGAGAGGGGCAAACTATTTGTCATCACTGGGTTACAGAGGGCTCAGCTTTTTATCGGTACCCGAGATGCAAGCGTAGAAACACATAGGTATAAGCGCACAGACGCACATAACTGTGATGTCTCAGGTCATTTCTGATGGTCTCATTCTCAAGCGTACCGTCACATACCTACATGCACTGAGACAACACAGCTGGAGGAAAGGCCAGAGGTTACAGAAGTACCAGAATACAAGTAAACTGAAACTCTAAGACTAGACAAGTACTTTCATTCAGAGGTTCAAAGAGGGGAAACGTGTGCTGAACATGATTATACAGCACTACATGGAAGTTATAGTAGGTGGTTTACATTCATATGGCATCAGCTTCATTCTGCAGCATGGCAAAAGCCCAGACATCCAACCTTAATTGTGGAGAATGAACAGTAATGCTGTTCATGTTAAAATACCTTAAATCAAAGTTACAAAATGATTTGCATGTCAATGTCAAAGCACCTGACTGTGTGCCCATGTGACACACAGACTACAATCAGTCAGTCAAATACAGATACTCCTTATGTGTAAACGGCACACCTGTTCACAAAATCAGTTGCTTCTATTCCAGTTATTCCAACACCATAAGCAAGACCAAAGAGCTGTCAAAGGACATCAGAGACAAGACTGTAGACCTGCACAAGGCTGGAATGGGCTACAAGACCATCAACAAAACGCTTGGTGAGGGGGTGGCAACTGATGGTATGATTATTAAGAAATGGAAGAAATATGACCATCGGTCACCCTCAGTGTGGAGTTCCATGCAAGATCTTCCCTCGAGGATCAAGGATGTCCACAAGGAAGCTGTGCAGTTTTGGATCAACCCAAAACTACACGGGAGGAGCTTGTTAATGATCTGAAGACAGTTGAGACCACAGCCTTTAGGAACATCACTGCTAACACACTACATTGTAATAAACCCCTTGGGCCATGAGCTATCGCCTGCTGGTCCAAGTCCCCTGTCCCTGCTTTGGGAACTAGTGGTCTATAGTACTGCATGTCCAGACAGCTGTTTAGCAGTTTAACGGAATGTCTAGGACACATGTTTGCTTTGCAACAATATTGCATAACTAATTATGCGACCAAAGATGTTAAATTAGTTGTTTTGCCAAGGTGCCCTTGAGCAAGACACATTACACCAGCCTCACACATGGCTGTAGCTGACCTCTGACCTCAATGAAAGGTGAGGACAAGTGCTTGTTTGGAGACCAATAATTACATTATGTACTATTGTGTACTATTATGTACACTTTCTTAAAGAGATGTGATGGTTTAAAAGTAAATTTAGTCAATATTGTAGTTTTTACTTTTATTTTCAACTTCAACAATCTGTGGTTTTGTGGTCTTATCACAATTTTTTTTTATCCTACTAAACACATATGTTTACGATAATACAGCAGCTCCTCAATAATTAAGAAAAATCAAACAACCGAAGGAACGTTTATGAGGTAAAATGGGATCTACTTCCCTAACACTCTCTTCATAAACTGAGTAAATTACTTCTAAGCAGACCACTCGTTCTCTGTTTCAGTAACCTCCGAATGGACAAGCATACGTACTCTCCACGGTTCTGTAAAAAGGTCCATGAAGTGTGATTGAAATTTGCTTTATTACCTTGTATGCAATCCCCATTTTGTGGCCAATCCGGTTTATTTATTGTTTGGCTGAGCAGTGGTATGCCCCCGTCAAGCTCCGGAGGAGATTACCTCTGCAAAAAACTGGAAGAAATAGAAATAGTAGAGGCGAAGGATGAGAGTGGCAGACAATCTTCAGGGACTATTACCCTAATACCCTCCTTCTCCCTCTGTCTCTTGCTCTGTTTTTGCACTTTTACTTCCTTTGTTCTTTGCTGTTCGTTTTTTTTCTCTCTTTTGTACGAGCTTCATTCGAGCACCAACAGACTATGTAGCCTACAGTCTGTCTGCTTTTCCTTTGCTAATCGTACCTGTCCCCGTCACCTGTCCCTGCCTTTATTATTACACTGGAGGAAAAATCCATGTTAACAAATTCTCTAATAATAATATTTTACATGCTCCGTTTACTCACATTTCATGAGAATTATTGTCTTTTTGATTGTTTGTTTGTTTGTTTAGTTTTGCAAATGTACACTTTGATTCTTTTACCACGTTCTGTTTGAGAGAGCTGTGCACAGATTGAGTGATTTCCTGATTGATATAATGAACTTTGCTCCCTTTTCGCTCTTTGGGTGCGCTGAGCTTGGTCACATGACTTTTCATTTATTTGTTTATTTATTTATTTTTCGGGTCAACTGATTGATTGATTTTAAATGTGGTCGGCTTAATTGGAACAGTGTGACATATTCAAAATAAATGTGTCTTCCTCAGCGGTTATTTTGGCTTATCTCTTATCTGTAAGTAGAGAGACCAGCACCTCTGAAATTTGGTTTAGGCCTGTTGATTCCATTTGAGGTCTTTGTATGGAGTATTTTTGTTTTGTTTGAGCTTTTTAAACTGAATAGAGCTGGAATATTTGGCTCCCTGTAAAGGCAACTAGTGAGACTGGCAAAGCAGCAGATCCCTATAAAGGATGGCTGTTATCACCCCTAATAAAAAAAATATATTTATGAATTCTTAAGGTTTTTAAGTTGTCAAAGTAAATAGCAAGTTAGTTTTAGATAAATCTGGTCACCATGGCTTTGAGACCTTTCAGTTACTAACACAGTGCATCATGTGATACTAAGTCTTACCTATATCTCTACCTACAGTAGATTTAGTAGAAAATTCCAGTAGGATAAAGACTATTTATCTGCATTTAAGCTTTCAACACTTCACCAAACAACACACTAAAAAAAGAGAAAGGCAGTGGCATTTCCCTGTAGTGATGCCGCACTTACCTCAGACTTATTAGCCCATAAAATCATCATATTTGGTCCCTCTGTGTTTGTTTGATTACATTTTCCTCCACGTCACCGAGAATATGTGAGATGTTATGTTACACCCTATTGATTACCGGTGCTAATTAAAATTTTAATTAAATTTTTTTTTATGGTCAGCATTTCACTTGCGATAATATTACAGAGGAGAGAAAAAAAAATACGGCAGCCTTCATAAATCTTGTCTTTATTTGCAGTGGCTGGCCATCAACAAATACAACTGTGTACATAAAATTTTACTAACATTGATTTTGAAAATATTAATATTACTTTAAACATGGGAGATGTATTATTCAATTTAGAACCGCAAAGCATAAAGTCCTGGTGCTATAACTCAGTTAATGAACAGGAAAAGTCCATTACAGACCTATCAGTAGACGCATCATCTGATCCACATAAGCGGCAGTGTTACAAGCAGAATCATTTACTTTAAGCTGCACAGAAGACTCCTTTAATAACAGCGGGCGAAGTATTTTGAAAGCAATATAAGGACAGATGAATGGCTGGTTTTTCTTGTGTCTTACGAATACAGAAGACATCGTAAAAACTAAATTTCATTTCTGTCTTGTGCATCTATCATGTAGATTACTGTGTATGATTGCACGGGTATCATTCAACACCCCAGAGTGAGTTAATGTAAAAACTTCTTAGGCTTTAAGCGAAGAAGAAAAATCAAAGTGTGATTTCTTTCTATTTTTTTAATACTTGCCTCTTGCACTCTAATGGAGCTAATTCTGTCCCAGTGTAATTGGTTGATATGATAAATGAATAAACATTTACCGCATCCAATTTGTTGGACAAACTGTTTCTTCAGATTCTGATGCAGCCATGTTTCCTCCTACTCTTTATTAGCTATCACAAGACCAAAAATAAAGCGAGTCTGCACTCTAATTGTGTTGGGAAAATAGTACGAAAGTATGCTCTCTTTATATTGTTGTCAACACAGATGCTTTTATTTCAAAAAGCTGTTGTCAGGAGGAAATTGCCATAAAGCAGGAAATTAAATTACAGGTGAGAGCAAAAAAGAATGAAGAGTCAAAGAAATGTGATGACAGAGACGCATAATTGAGTAAGCGGTAAAAGCAAGGGGGAGACAGGGCTCTGTACTGGCTCATCTGTACCCAGCAGTGTGTGTTAATTAGAGGAATGTGAGTTTTAAATGAAGTGCTGAGTAGCGTGGAGTGGTAATGAACAGAGACTGGCCCGGCACTGGGTAATATGCTGGAGGCCTTATGGTATTTATGACCCAGGGGGCTGTCGGTGCATCCCTGGTCTCCTCGATTCCTTTCAGCCCCAAAACATTACTCTGCTTTATTAGCTCCTTTTTGACCTCTCGGGCTAACCAGCTCTTTACCTTTCTAGATAAATATAAAATAATTTGATTTTACCATCTTCCCTTAATCCTTACACTTTGTCCTTACATACAGGAGTCATGAATATTCTGTATGAAGATGCATGTTTGTTTTAATGCCTTCAAGATACAAACTCTATAAATGGTAAAAGAAAAGATATATATGTAAAAAAAATATTCAAAGCACTTTTGTTTTGTGCTTCTGTTGAAGTGTGAGGAATTTAATGTCACCAACTACACGTAAAAGTGGCTGCAAACAAATTACTTATAAGAGGTGCTTGTGTCTGCCTTATTGTAAAGCCCCTGTTATTTATAATCAGTTATATATAGAAAGACTTAACCTCCAGCACCTTGTGAAGCTGTCTTCTTCCACTTTGGGCTGTGAAAAGAGCCATTCCAATTGAAAGGCGTTCCCAATGGGACAGCACCATGGGGGGATCAATGCCCCCTCTCCCAGCCATCCTTCTCTTCCAAGGGTCTGACTGATGTGACCTGGCATTGTTTTCCAGGAGGATCATTGAGTTGCATGTTGTTTTAAGGGCTAAGCTCTAACCGAATGGCTCCATTGTATGAGCCATTCTGCCTTTGGCTGCTAACAGCCCAGAGGCAGAGCCAAACAAGATGGACCCATTTTCAGGCTTTATGACAAGCTCAGTGGTGTCCAGCTTTAACGATGCCTTGAGTTACTCAATTACAAACGGTCCTCATTCTAAGATTCCTCTAACTTTTTCACTTATTTGAGTGATAATGTTCATTTTAAAATAGGAATGTTAGTTGTTTTAGTGAAAGCTTGTGATGGTACACCACAGTTTCCTGTAATAGCATTTTTTACCCTCACTAATATAGAATATAATTCTACGACAACACAGTTCAGTCTATTTCAATACCCGCAACCAGCACTTAAAAGGGTTTCCAATGAATGATACTGTACAAAATGAAAAGCAGAATTCAAATGATAATTCAAATCCTATTTAACGATATAAAATTGCAACAAGCAAGTAACAAGATTATGTAAAATTGGGGAAACAACTGAAGGTAAACCATATGTGTACTAAAAGAATCCAGAATGCTCTCTGCACACAAAGGCCACTCTTCAGGCCTTCAGGGGGCAAACATTCAGTGACACTTGTGAAAACTATTATAACACAGTTTGTTGGTACAGCCTCAAATGCAAGTTAAAACTTTACCAGTGCAAAGAAAGAGACACACATATACAAGGTCCCGTAATGTAGCCGCTCTCTCAGGGCCCATGGTCCTTTAAGATGGACTGAGGAAGAGTGGAAAATTGTGGGTACACTCATACAACTAGCATCTGGTCATTGATTCTGAGCCGTATATGCAAATTTACCTTTGCCATGTGCACAAATAATTTTTCAGGTATGACCTTGCTTATTCAGCAAGACAATGATGAACCACATGCTGTTCGTATCACAACAGCATGGCTACATAGGGAGAGAAAAAAAGCCTAGGTGCTAACAGACTGCAACAAACATCAGCAAATACAAGAATGCACGACAGAAGAAGAATAAAACTCAATGTAAGTAGAAAAATCACAAACTCACAAACACAACTGAAGTGTTTCTAGAGAGGCTTAACGTGACAGGACAGCTGTGGAAGTGACAGAAACCGAAACATGAGACATATTGCAATGAGACAGGCTAAAAACAAGCAGTGTTGTGATGGAAGAAAAACATGCAGGTAATGTGTGTTAAAAGTATCACATGACTCATATATACTGTAGATACATGTTTGCTATCAGCTACCTACTGTTAGCTTGTCCCTCCCGTAGCTGATCCATCACATTATTGTCTCCCTGAAAACATTTTCGTTGTATTTTGTGAGCTTTTTTTAAATTAGCTTTTTCAATCACACTTTGAAAAGAGAAGGACTACAAATCTGCACTCTTTTGTAGTCTTCATAGCTAGTTTCCTCTATAAAACAAGAATGGAAAAACCTTTGGATTCTAAAACTGCGGTACAGAGGCGACTCCTTTCCCAAAGTGAAGCGCTTGTTTGAGTTCCAACCTCTGCAACATTATCTTTGGTACAAATTTCAATCTGTTTATACACGCAGACACACACACAGGGACACGTTAGCTTTTCACACACAAGCTCATATACTGGGACACATACCATAAATTCTCCCTCACACGTACACTTTACATGAACTGTGTCTGATCAGCAATTCTACTAGAGGTGAGTATTGACAGGCTTTGTTATTCATAGCATATTCAAGCTATTATATTCTCTTCTCTGCTGCCATAATGTTGTCAGTGTTGCGGAACATATTGGTAGCTATCATTCGCCAGCTCTTTTTTAAAAATACGTCTTGAGGCGTGACATTATTACCCATGAGCAATAAGGAGCCTTTTCAATGCCCAAACAGGGTCGGTTGTTCTTTTTATGGCCGCCACGCTCTCGGTAAGCGCAGGGGTTCAAAAGGGCATGGCCTCTCTGCCCTCGCAATACGCAGACACCGTCTTTTTATACCTCCTTTAATCGAAACACTGTGTCCTACATCGCAGTTATGCTTTGGGCAAATTAAGGTCGCTATATTGATTTCATATTTGTCATTATACACCAGGCACTCGTGTGCTCACAAATCGTCCTGTTTGCCTTGTCCCTGTAGACATGTATCCCCCTTGTCCTGCAGTATATCATCTTCATAGAGCCATATTTGTACAAGAAGTGCATCGTATCTCCCTTTGTTTTCGTGTAGCAGAGCTTTCCCAGCTTGGGCTGTTGTCACTTTTCAAGGCTTCGTCCTTCCCAGGAGTCACTTAGCGCTATAAAGGAATCTAGTCAGGCGAGTGCTTTAAACATAGATTTGTTGTCTAGTATTTGTCAAAGGTCAACAGCAAACAAGCCCTTCGGTGGCCATTTAACTCTGCCACCGAACTTGTTCTTTTTCTCGCAGCGATTTGTGATTAGGAAATATCTCCAACTTCACTCAGCCACTCAGCTCGGCTCAAAAACAGGTGATTCATAACAGGGCTAAAAGGTCACGTCAAGTGGCATGTTAGTATTTCACTTAAACTTTGATTAAAGATTTTTGGAAAAGATGGGAAAACGACTTAATATCATTGCGGCCCTCCCCTCTTCTCGCTCCGTGCCCAGGGTTCTATATTTTCAGCAGAAATCAATAAGGTGGGAACTGAAGAAACTATTGCTGTGCTCTCTCTGGGAGCACTGATCATTCATTCATCCTCAGCCTCTCTAATGGATCATGGGAGCTCGCAGGGCCATACAAAAACCGACAGAGCTCTCTTATCCCTGCCTTCTTCTTCAACAACACAGAAAAGCAAGTTTCAAAGCAGAAAAACTTGTTTTTTTTTATTATTTTCATTACTCATTTAAGAATTCAACTAGATCATTCGCTGATTATTTTAAATTTATCCCACTGCTGCGTATAGCTGAAGTTTCAGAACTTACACGTGAAAACTTTTAACAGTGCTGTGGCTTAAAGTGAGTGCAAATTATTAACAAAGTTTATTTCAGGTTGATGCAGCCTCCTGTCCTGTGGCATGCCGTGGTTAAAATACTTTGGGAAGCCCCTGGCAGATGATCTAGCTTAAAGATGGAAAGTTCAGTCATAATCAGTTAATTATATCTATGCAGAGCTGAATAAGATTATAGGAGAAGCGAGAGAGATTGATGTTCTCAAAATCCCCCTTGTTTTTCTGACTTTCAATATTTTAGCCCTTTTATTTGTAGAAATCTGTAAAATCTGTAAAATGTGACATACTCACATGTCGACATGTCACTTTTGGGCGACCTGCCACATCCAAGAGTGTGAGATACAGTATTTCACGATTTTGAGGTCTCGTGTAATGACGGCAATAAGGAGGCACTTAAAGGTCCTTAAGAGTGACTGCCTGTCAGTACTGATGAGGGGAAGTCTCATTTACACTTGTCTTCTATTAGCTTCTATTAGTCTCATTCATTCGTGAGACAATGGTGAGAGACCAACATACTCACCGAACGCTTGAATAAATGCATACAAATAATCGCTGCACTGTAAGCCTCTATGATTTACTGGATTATTCTGCATTCACAGTGGATATTGCACACATGCAAGTTCTCACATTTATCACGTCACATTCAGCACACAAAAGGTCCAATGCCCGAGGCCTGGATAGGCTAAATAGACTCTGTGGCCCTCTCAGGAGTAATAGAGCGATAGAAAGAGAAGAAAAGGGGGGTATTGCCTGCCACCTCCCCAGTAGACTTTCTTTTTCCTTTCACTGCTTGCTACTGTATCTGACCACCGAGAACAAATTTCCAATGGGGCCGGGGGGAGCGGAGGTGTTACGGGACAATTTGTTAGCCGCTTGTTCATTACTGTAATATGAATGTAACTGTACGCGCACTCCAGGGACTTGGGCGCCAGCCACAATTACCGCTGACCCTGATGTAATGGGAAACAAATTTGTGGGAATATTGCCCGCCATTCGTCTTTATTTACACGTGGTAATGAGCCAGTGTGTTAAAGTGTTCTGAGACTGTTCTGGTGGGAGACTTGGCCATCAGGGGAGGAGAAAGAGCAGCAAGATGTGGGGTCAGGATATGCGGAAATGAGGTTAAACAAGTAGGACACAGTGGACTATAGACAGAGGAGACAGCAGGTGTGGACACCACTGCAACCCAGATGAGGAGACAGCTAGTCAAATATGCAAAACCCCAGAAAGTCTCTCTAACAAAGCTCTATATTTTTTAAATTCTAAACTATTTATTTGAATTAAAGCCAGCGATTCTACATTTCCAGGGAATTATATTGAATTGTACATTGAGCTGATAGAATAGTCTAAAATGAATCAATTGCTCAGCAGCCACACTGCCTATTATCGATCTCGCAGCATGAGATGGATGTGTTCTCCAGAGCGCCCACCTGCTTCCTGTGGATTTGTTTCTTTACTTTTATGATATACTTTTGAAATGTGTTTTTAAGTGTTCAGCTACAGTTACCCTTAACAAACTCAAATGGAGCTTCTTTTTTTTTTTTTGTAGCCTGTTGTGCACTCATCAGGCTTCACGACCTTCATCTCTGTGAGGGTTATCTAAAAACATTTTTTTGGCCTCCATCAATCTGAGTAAGAGTTTTTAGATGTATATAATCATATTTTGAGGCAATCAGTGTGCTGGTATATAACACAGAGCATCTCTATAGTCTGCAATAATGAACCCACTCCACCCCACAAATGAGCACAACTGAATGAAAGCACACATTTAAGCAAAATATTTTCTTAATTAAAATAAAGCTCATCATCATCGGGCCTTACTTTATTGAAACATTCAGACATCACTGAGGACTAAGTTCCTCCTCATGAGCATAAACCTGTTTGTGAATGAGTCCCTGTAAATATACTGTATGCCCACCCCCACCCCTCTTCTGCACGCTCCAATGCTTTCTGAATAAGCGTCACTAAAGCAGCATTCAGGAGGACATGTTCCTGTCAAAGATGCTAAACCATGCAAGTCGGCGCTCGGGTTCTCTACATGAGTTCCCTTAAATGAGATGTCCGTGGGGATAATAGAACAGCTTGCTTGCAAGCTCTGTGTGGCTCTTTTCATGCCAATTAGACTCTGTGATATAGTCACAGCAAATGCACGGCTAGCACCGGGATGCCCATCTGATCACCGGCTCTGATCGCACAACGTGGAGCTGAACAGAGAGAGAGGAAGAGTTTATGCACAATTTTTTTTTTTTGGTTGAAAAAAATTGCCAAGAAAATTGAAATGTGAGGTGGGTTTAAGCTAGATTCTCATTGTCTTTATTTTTGCTAAAACAGCGCTCATATCACCCAGCACATCCTGCAATAAGAGCAGATTCACAGTCCTAAATTTCAGCATAAAAGAGACAAATCAGTTATCGCTGCTGTCAGTCTAAACTCCATCACTGAGCTAGATTTTAAGTCAGCGCTTCTCGCATCCTCTTTCAAATACTGCCAGTGTGACTGAAAGGTTGATGATGTTTAGTTTTAATTCTTGCCCCTTACATCTCTCTAGCTCCCTCTACTGTCCCCTCTAACTGCCCCTGAGGTGTTTAATGTGTCACTGAGAACATTAGGCCGTAGACAAAAAATAAAATGGCCTGTAATGGCCCTAATGAAGTGTGACAAGAGCACAGAACATCCCTTGCTGGCACACAGGGCCCCCGAAATTGGATTAGTGATTAACCATGTTGTCCCGCATTGAGTCAAATGGCTGTGGCGACTCAAAAGTGCTCGGCGCCTACTCTTCTGGCCCACCCTGCTGGGAAGGGATGCCCCAGGAAAAGAGAGGAGGGGAGGAGGAGGGGTGAGTGGAGAAATAGGTTGAGCGAAAGAGAGAGAGAGAGAGAGGGATAGGAGACAAACAGGGAAAGGACTGAAGGAGGGAAAGGAGAGAAGTGCAGTAAGGTGGGAGGGGGGTATCCCCGGGGCACATAGTAGTGCCATGTCTGGAGGCCCCACTGTGCAGTGAAATGAGAAAGGCTCCGTGCACCTGAGAAACCCAGGAGGGGCCCGAGGCAATGGGAGAGCCTGAGCAGGATCCTCCCCTCCCTTCTCCCCTCTTCCATCCTCCTCCACCAAGCCGCTCCTGACATATATCTTGCCACAAGACAAGAGCGCTAGTGCAAATCAAACCCACTACCAATAAATTACCTCTTTCATTCTCCCTTTAGCTCTCTCCCCACCTCCTCCCACCAATGTCCTCCTTTGTGCCTGTTACCCCCGCGTCTTCCTCCCTTCCTTCCTCCCTGCCCGACTCCACTCAACATGCAGCTTCCCATTGCAATATAAACTTGGCTGTCAGAGGGGCAGTTGCGATGTGGCAAACTTGCCATTGTAACGGACAGCTTGACAAATGCAGGGGGGTGGTAGAGCGTCGTGGTCCACATACTATACCTCCTCCCTGTTACCCCCGGTGCACTGAGGAGTAGGAGAGCAGGTGATGCTAGGAAAGGAAGGGCGGAAGGAGATGAGAGGAGAGAAGAGGAGCCAGGGTGAAGAGAGATGTGTAGGGGGAGGGAGGGGGGCAGAGATAGAGAGAGTGACTTTCAGAGGGATAATGAGCCTTTGAACGATGGCTGAAATGTTGCCGTCAACCTGCCCTTCTGCTGCTGGGTAATTAGGTAATCAGTAAAGGCCTAATTATGGGATCAAGGTGCAGGGAAACAATTAGCAGAAAGTATTGCCACATAAAACGGAAATTTACGTTCTGCCAAAGCATGTTTAATTCCTGGATGTGTGTGTGTGCGTGTGTGTGTGTCGTCCTTCCTAAATAACCACATAAAAAAGGACATTTCCCTTGCCTCCTACCTGCCAAGTGAAAAGGTTAATTTTAATGAGCCAGTCGGCATTTGTGAATAAATATGGAAATTTTGTGGGTATATGATTGAATTGAATTTTGAAAAGAACTGTGGAATCTTCTGCTAAATGCATTTAATCGCTGTGTTAAATATCTTGAAATTCTGCATGTGTGTGTGTGTGTGTGTGTGTGTGTGTGTGCGTGTGTGCCCGCCTGCATGACAATTACAGGTTTCTGTGTAAATAGATGTACTGTTAAGTAGCCTCGTTGGTTTGGTAAGTGATTGCAAGTAAATTGTGTTGCAGGGGCCCCCCTCTGACTCAGCCACCCTGTGTGTGCTAGAATTTGGTTAAAGGATGGAGGCTTTGCAAAGACAGAAGGCAGAGAGGGGAAAAAAAGGATCACTCAGTGCGCTCAACAATGCACTGGCAGCCCATACAAACATAAAAAGGGAGAGGAAGAAAGAGAGAGCGCGAGAGACAAAATTGAGCTTAACAGCCTGATTCTTAACTATTATTTATCCATTATGGGGGGAATGGAGCTGAGGCACCGTGCGGGAGAGGATTAGAGAAGATTTGTGGGCTTTGCAAGGCCCTGTCCTCCCATCCGCATCGCTCCAGCTCCCAGGGGCTCCGCAGCCAGCGCCAGCTCAGCTTGTCTGATCATTTATCCATAATTAGAAAATTAATATTTTAGATGGCGCTATGATGAACCCATTATGGTGATGGGCCCCGATATCAATTATAACTTCAATTTCAATTTCACTTACAGCCACGGCAGCAAAATGGCTCCGGGTGGCGGAGTCGAGTGATGGGCTCAGTGCCACGGAGCATGACGAATACAGATCACTGCACATTAGGATGAGCAATTATTTGAACATGTATAAAAACTATTTACAAGCAATGTAATTGACCGGGGTCAGGGGGAGATGCGGGAAAAATGGACAGGTTGACAAATTTTTGTTCCTACCAAACAGAAAAAAAGGAGGGATTTATTAATTTCTTTGCGCCTGTAATTGAATTTTTGAGAGGGGTTTCTTGTTAAGTCTCTCCTGTGGTCCAAGGGCTCATCTCCCACTGTGACCTTACATACATCTAACGCCAAAGACTGTCTGCCCACCCCCCATCCGCACGTGCACACACAGATAGCCCCACACATGAGGGCGGGGAGCAGAAGAAGAAGAATAAAGAAGAAAAACAAGGAAAAAGAGAACTGTAGTGGAAAAGCTTATTCCTACATGTGCCTTAAATACAATGGGAATGCCTGTTAAAGAGGTTGAGCTGTTTATGAAACTAGATAATGCTAAATCATATCTTAAATCTTATTATAAATTTAAAATAGACAAAAATATTTATTAAACTGTATTTATTAACCCTGAGTGACAAGTTAGGCACCTTAACATATATTATTTCTGGCATATGAATAACCATATTATTGACTACTTCTGATTGGATTAAATCAATATAGAGTAGATTAGATTAGATTAGATTAGCATCATTATTGTTTATCTATCAATAATCTACCTTACCTGCATGCATGCGTGTATAACCCAACAAGCATTTTCCCCATATTATCACATTCTTTCATAAATTTCAGGCGTTGTTTTCAAAAACATTTGTGCAAACATGTTTTAGCAAGCCTGTGCTTCTCATAGGGTTGCAGCATAAAGCGAGATTATGATCCATCATTCAGTCCCATCCGAGCATAGCGGAGAGGGGATATTACTATCTCGCCACTGCTCCAACAAGGTGAGATGAATCCCTGTAACAGCCCTAATCATACACACACTTCATCACCGAGGCTAAACCACTGCACGTTAATTATGTAGACATCACTCAAAATACACCGCTACACTGGGCCCTGCACCTCGGAGAGCTCATTCATCAGCTCTGTGTGCGTGCATGTGTGTGTGTCTCATGGAAACGGAAAACAAAAGGTCAGTCAGGTGGACATGATTTTAGATAGCGTGCTTGTTCACTTAGTGGTCCATAAGGCATTTTGTTTTGGCTCTCGCGTCTGAAGAAAACAATGTTTTAGATAGCACAGCATAATAATAAGCCCATAAAATCTCCTCGTCTGTTTGACACTAACATTACTCACTTACACTATATCACAAATAGATTCAATTTATTTATTCCTTTAACCAAATATCATAAATATGCTAAATCTGAATATCAGGGTATTTTTTGGTTGGGAGGTAAAATCAAATTTTGTCCATAAACCACATTATTTTTTATCTGTCATTTTTTATGTTTCCTTATAATTTAATGAGGCCAAACAGTTGTTCAGTGTAACTACTAATCCAAACATAGTTTTGTTTAAAAAAAAAAGGCAACTGTTTCTTGTTATTAGTCTCGACCCAGGCTTTGAACCCTCCTCTTGCCCTATGGGCCCGGTCCTTGTATGCCTGTTCGACGCCTTGTTTTCCTCATGTCAGTTTAATTGTTCACTGTCAGGGGCAGAGCAGCGGATAACAAGCTTAGCAAATGATGTCTGCTGTTGCTACACATTGATTAATATTTTACATGTTATTATCCTCTGTCCATTACCACAGCAAATTAAACTATAAATCACCCCCTCTGCCGGTGTCACCGGATCATAAATTGTCTCTCCCCTAGCCGCGTGCTGCGCCATGCCATGCCGTGCAAGGTCTTCTCTTTGGTGAGACAACAAAGTGGGGAAAGTGCCTGTGTTCTTTAGCCTGAGTTATGGACTAGTCACGGTCACCATATACATCAGAGCCGTGAAAAATGAGGAGTTTGTTCTGCTATAAAACAAAAAGAAAAGCAGGCACCCTGCTGTTAAAAGTTTGTACCTGCTAGAAGTGGAAGTAGTTTTTATTAAAGTAGGAAGTGTGCATGGAAGGATAACAGTTACTTTTGTTTGTGAGCGCAAAGTGTTTTAGATGTAAACATAGCAGTTCTGATCTTAGCAGTGCGACTATTGGCTCTGGTTTTGAAATTGACGCAAGCAATTTTAACATTCAAATTTATTTCCAGTATGTTACGGGTTTGTTTGCATTTATTTGTGATACCAGTTTGCTAAAAATCCGCTACAGACATGGAGCATTTTGCTTCAGACGGAGGTGTTGCTGCTGGTTTTAAATGGAAATTCAGATGGAGCTGTAGATAAATATTTTTTCCGTCACTGCTTAGACCCATTTTTCCCTGGATATCATCTAAGATATCAGATGACCTTTCCTGCCTTGTCATTTTTTTTCTCATTTTCCCCACGCCACTGGGAGAGATGCAAAGGTGCTTTACCGGCAGCTGGAAATCAATTTATACAGTCTTGCGTTGCATGTAGGGAGAGATGGAACAGAGCAGGCCCGATATAATGACACGGCCAATTGCATTGTGTTGGGCTGCGGGGGTCAAGTGGGGTCTGAGTGTGCCACGGATGCTGGCTTTGTTCGTACGAGGGGCATTAGGGAGGAATTACACAGTGGGGTCAAATGACCCACACCCGAGGAGGCAGCTAGCACCTTGGGCCCCCCAGCCCCCTCATCATCAGGCTGGGGAGATGAGAGTGACATGGGATGACACTCCAAGAGGAGGGGGTGGAGAAACACTCTCACTAAACACTTCACCTACTGATAGGTGCCATTGACCCTTCCTAAATCTCATCATCGTTGCGCCCAGCGTAGGGGGAGATGGCGTGGGATTTTCTCTGACATCCACTCCTATACCCCCTTTCCCCCCTTTCCCATTCACACTATCAGCTGCTGTCCCTGTCTCTCTTTTACAGGCTCACTCATTTGTATACAGACGCATAGCCCTCGATTTATTTATCTGTCTGGCGGATGTAGCGGATGTCCCCTGCTGAAGATGGCAATACTCACAGACTGATCCCCTCTAAAGCCTGCTTAGCATCTCCCTGCAGATACAGTCCCTCAGCGTATTTCAATGATTTATCAATTTATAATGTTTGCTAAGATAGCATTACCGCGGTGTCCCAGCAGCTCAACAGGCAAAAATGACCACGTGTACCGGAATCGCTTGGAAGTCTAACACAGCCGATCTTGTTCTGTGCATTATCTCGTCTGTCATATTGTTTAAAGAAGTCATAAATGTATTATTAAGATGGTTAATTTGCTTTCACATCAATGAAGGGTGGGGATCTTATAGTTTCCAGGGGGCGCCTGACCCTCTTACAGTCCAATGGAGTGCATAGATCTGAGGTTAAGTCATCTGACCCGGCTGGCTGGTCAGTTGCATGCTTTTCCTCATAATTACTGCACAGACAACCAACTTTTCCCCCTTTCCCGCTCTTCAATAAACACCAATCCATCCCTCAGACCTGCCATAACCTCTTGGCTTTCAGGCTCTGACATAACCTCTACCTATTGGTCTTGCAGAGTCCATCTGTCAGATTCTCTTTGAGTCATCAAATGAGACACTTTAGCACAAGGTCTGAGTTTGTTTGTTTTTTAAAAAAAAAAACACTATGCACTTTTAGAAAACATCGAAATCCCGTTTGGATGTCTTGATATATGACAGCTGCTTGAAAGCATCAGAAAAGTCAAGTCAACTTTATTTGTATAGCACATTTAAACAACATAATATATGTCAATATATACACACCTATGTACAAATGCATATATATACACACATTTAGACACATACAGACTTGCCTACATCATTCAATAACGTTAAGCCACAATAAATATAGACAGAACTCAAAAGCTTGTGAAAAATGGCAGGTCTTCAAGAAGAGCTGTTTGATGTGTCGCACAGACCTTTCTTGACTTGTTTTGTAAAAGCTTTATTGAAAATAACTTGTGACCTCTATATCGGCCTTATATATTCAAGCCAGAGCAATTCAGAGCCAAGCAGCTTGTTCTCACTGAGTTGTTTATTCCAGCATAAAGACACACGCATATGTAACTACTGCTGTCCGCCTGATCTAAGGTGCATGCAAAGAAGCTGGGATAAGGCGAAACATGGCTGCCTCAGAGTGAAAAAAAGACACAAAAATGAAAGCTAGATTAACGAGCTAAAAGAAGATAAAACCACAGCAGAAGAGAAGGAGATGAGAGAGTGCAAGCAAATGAGAGAAACATGAAGTAAAAGAAAGAAAGAGCAGAATGGCTCCTGTCAGCTGAGGCCCGCTGCAGTGAAACACTAACTGTAGCGACAGGCTGATGAGTCAGTGTCTCTTTAAATGGCAGCTTGTCGGGCCTTCAGCTCTGAGGTGGGCTGCCGACCTGTCAGGGCCCCCACCACATTAACCAGCTGACCCTATCATCCTTAACATTGCTCCACCGCTCAGCCGTCTGTCACTAACTCTGCCATTTGGCTTTCCAGAGATTTGCCAGAGAGGGCAGGCACAGCCACCTCTTAGTGTTGTTTATTGATTTCTGACCTGCCGCTTAATAGTTTTCCCAGTCCCCCTGAATGGCTTTTGTAAGCAATAGGGTTTGTACATCTCACAGATCAATACCTTTTATATTTACAATAAAATTGAAACGGCTTCTTGGTGGGGCTCCTAGCGCTTCGGCATTTGTCATCCTTCTGCAAGGGAAAACTATGTCATTGTCTGAATTAAAACATTTATTTCTGATTAAGAGAGTGTCCTATCTCATTAATTTTCCCCTTTCCAATACAAGGGGAATGGAATCCTATTGATTTTTGTACTTTTTACACGTCTCCACTACTGGGAAGATAATTGAGAAGTTAGCCAGAATAAATGAAGTTTCTAGTCTTGCAGGGCAGCCAATACCTTGGAAATGTGAGGTGTTTTTGTGGGAGCAGGCCTTTAATTTTGTGCCAGCAGAAGACAGGGGGACTGAACAAATTGGATTAAGGCTGGGGATGGGGTGAGTTTGGGGTTCTGGCAGGTTGGTGGGTGGGTGGCCGCTGGTGTACCAACACTGTGAGTGTGTGTGTTGAGGTGGGGTAAACTTGATATTACAGCAATAATAAGACCGAGCACCCACCCCACGCGCGTGCATAAGCACATGCCGGTGTTTACGCCATGAATATGCCCCAGAAAATGCAGATTAAAGCATCTTAAGGCCATTGACGGTACGTTGCCTCCCCCAGCTTATTGTTGAGGTAGAATTGAAAGGCAGTAATCGATGTTTGAACTAGACCTTTTTAACACAGCGGGCTCATTGATTAAGCGTTATCAAATTAATGAGACTGAATTAAGTTGTGGCTGTTTTCTTGTTCAGGGCTGCAGGAAAACCTTATTGTCTGAAGACATTTGAATTTTCTCATACATTTCAAGTTGTTTTCTAATTCGACCAAATATTTACCATGTCGCTCATCTTGAAAGAGTCCAAAGAATTAAGCTGATATTAGTGAATTTGTTAATAATGAAAATGCATGCATTGTTATACGAATTGTTAAGAGGCTTATAAAAATCTTTGTGGATTTGTTTGCATACTGAGAGGGAAAACCTTCTGACAGGGCTTGATGACTTCATATGTAAGCTTTGTTGTTGTTTATGATCTCATAAAACTGTTTTGCGCCCTGTGACAAAGAGAAAGAGAGAAAAGTCACAGGGCTGAAATGTGGTTAAATGTTGCCCGCTCGCTGTGGCATAGCCACTGTGCAGATTTTGAGAAGCAGGGCCATGTGGTCAGCTCCAGTTTGCACAAGCCCCGTGCAGCTGATATGGGGGTCGTGAGAGGGGTGACTGAACACAGCAATTGGACCTCACAAACACTGAAAGAGGCCAGCGTTGGCCTGCGTCTCATACTGCCTGATCTTGCTTCAGGGACTGAGAGAAAATGTTGTCGGACTCGGAGAGGGCATCGTCCATCATGGCCCCGGTCCGCCTGTCAGCTGCCTGAGTATGGAAGAAAAGAGAAGGTGAAAGAGAGAGAAGAGAGATAGAAGCCCAGGAGTCCACCAAGAAGGCAATTGTAAGGGAAACAGGAGGAGAGCAAGAAAGTGAAAAAAAAAAAAGAGGAAGACAAGGAGAGTATAGCCTCTGCAACCACTGACTCACTTGCCTGGCTTTCGGCCACAGAGCCCCCGAGCCGATTCACTCCTTTGCTTCATCCCTCCATTCTTTAGCCACACCAATTTCTGCTCTTTCTTTCCATCAAGTGTGCCCCTCTCTCCCTTCTCCATCACCACATCTTCCCATCTTTCCATCCTTTGGCCCTCTGAAGCCTTATCTCGCTCTTTCCATCCAATGATGCTTCTGTCCTTCCATCCCTCCTTCATGGACAGCTGAATGTGAGGCTGATAGGCTGTGGAGTGAGTGGGGCAGCTGCCAGCGCCCTGCAGCAGAACCATCTCTGACAGGCCACTAATTCAACCAACAGAAGAGAAACCTCAACCAAACACTAAGATTATAGGTCCAAAGAGAGGGGAAGAAAAGTTTAGAAAATGTGAAAATGAACTAGGAAAGACAGGCATGGTGGTGGGTTTAAGACCTGGAGATCTTACTGTTACTCCAATGATGGACTTTTAATGAAAGTCTGAAAGAGTACAGATGAGAAGATGGATACCTGGGAAATCTGCTGTTCAGTTAAATTCAATACAAGAAGAAGCTCGATTAAATTACAAAGTTAGTGAACAAGCTTCTTTAAAGAGGAATCTAATAATGATTAGATATCTCTTTGAAAAGCATTTTAGTATATACTATGACACTCAAACATGTATCTCATCCATAACAGTGCTTCTCCTTAAAATAACCCTTTAGGTAAAACTGCCAATGATTTTAGCTGATATGTACACAAAGACATGAAACTTTATTCTCACGGATTTCCCGATGTATAAATAAAGAAACTATGAGTGACATAAAAACACAGCATGCCTCTTCTGCAATAGGCCAGGCATTAAAAAAACACCACACCACCTCTTTCCATTTGTTTATCTGTATAAACGTACTCATGGCCGGCCAGGAACAGTGTTCAATGAACAGCTTAATTTGTGGATGCATTTCTATGCCTAAAGTAATCTAAGGAGGGATGCAGAAAGGTTGGGTACATTCATCACAAACACAAGCTTAACATAAGTGAAAAATTACAGGATTCCCAATGACCTTCCAACCAATCAGGCCTGGTAATTACACTCATTCATTACAAAGGAAGGGGGAGATGGAAGAATACAGAGATGACCCTTCAGGACAACAAAAATGTTTATAGATGGGAACAAAGAGGAAAATGCTAATGGCGCAGCTATCTGGCTGGATGGCCCTGAGACGATGCAGAATAATAATTTCCTATCACAGGCCAACTATAACCTTTGAGATTTCTACACGAGAATTTCTATTTATATGTCAGCAGCCATTGTTGCTGTAGGATGGAAGCCCGGCATTATACACCTGAAACAGATGATAATATATTCTGTTGTAATAGCATATTATTCCTAATAGAAAACAACCAATGTAGGATTTTAAAATGTGATATTCTGATATATCGCCTGGGATTTTTTTCTTTCAGAGCTCCTTAACTTTTTTTATGTGGAGTTATTTATTTAGTCATTTACTACTTGGATCAGCTGATTGCTCTTTGAGGCATTCCAAACAGGTATGTTGCCAACAGGGAAATTGCAGAGTGCCTGCTGGTGGACAAACGATGTAACGACAACACTCATAACGGGATTGAAGAGACTTTATCCTGTTTCGTCTTTACACGTTTAATTTTCATTAATCGACAGTTTTAAATGACAGTAGCAATGGATCAGCAAATAGCTAATATCAGCCCATACTAGAGCTCAACTGTGTCTGCTCACTTTTTTTAAAGGCTTTGGTTCTGGAAATAAGCTGCAAGGTGACCATAAAGGGGTTTTATTTGGATTTTGTTTTCTTTTTAATAAAGGGAAGTGGGGGGGAAAATGCAAAGGTACAAGACTGTACACATGATTACCAATTAGCCCAAAACCCATACCCACTGACTTTATTCCTTCTTGAATTTAACTCTTTCATTATGTTAGTATTCTATAATAAATGTTTTGGAGAAAAGAAAATATATGTTGTGTTGTGTCTCTGTGTATTGTGTAGCTTATCCATATAGTTCAGCTCTTGGCTTGTAACTGCAAGCACCATTCAGGGTGTTTCTGAGGTTTCATGTTCACTAAGTGACCTGAAATTTGCAGGTATTTCCAATGACCTCCACCAATTAGAGTTGTCACTGATTTTGTGGGTAGAGTAGTTATGTTCCCTCAACAATGCACATAAAACATGTTTTTGTTAAAACATGTCATGCTGAATTGTTGTTTCTGCCAAAGCACATACCATCATTCCACAATGTCAGCCCAAAGTAAGTCTGCCTTAGATACAACATCATGACTCATAATCAAAATTCCTATGGAGAACATGAATCAGATTTTTAATTACAGAATCATATTGTTGAGCTTTACATCAGCCAGCCAATAAACTGGCCAGGTTTTAATTATTATATTTTGTATCACTAAACTTACTACTTTGTTTCTGGATTTTTTTCTCAAATAATACCAGAGGGGTTTTTTTTCTTGGTTATTTAGGACACATTAATTAGTTTAAAGCTTTAAAACTCATTCATTAATGTGACTCATCACACATGCCAACAATTTTCTCAAAGCATGCATGTCTTTTGAACACATTTTGGTAAAAAAAAATAAAAAATAAAAAAAAAAAGGTCTGGGTTTTTTTATATTTCTTGTAGTAGCATGAGTAAAAATGTGCAGTATCTGTAATTTTGTGATAAAATAGCCTCTTTGCATTGGTTTGAAGATTAAACATAGCGTCAGATGGAGTTCAATTTGGGAAAAATTAGGATTACACCATCACTGCATTCTATGTCAAAATGACACTTTATTAAGCATCAACTTCTTGCTACCTGAGGGATGGCTAGAGTATCTGCACTCGACTAAATAAAGTATGTAATCTTGAAGTAATTGCAGTGTTTCTTGCTTTAGTGGATTATGGTTATGTGTTATGTGTCACTTCCAATTCCCCTTGAACTATATATGCATCCAGCACTCAATAGGTTTTGTGAATTTTGCTTGGCTAATAGCTAAAGCGCCCACAGCATGCTTATTTCCCACGCAGTAACAACATGGAGATTCCTGGCGGACTTTAAATCGAATCACCGTCGTGCATAAATAGCACGACGCTCCGGCGCTGAACTTTTTGATTCATTCCATTTCCCAGACGATGGTAGCTGACTGCTTTTTCTCTGATTATGCAGATGATATTACTTTCTTTTTTCTTTTTCTTTTTTTCCTTTGTTGATATGTGTTTAGGTGTCATTTGCGCCCGATGATGTTCTCATTGCTCAGTTTACCGCGCCCATAATAAGATCACCTGTGGTATGAATACATTTCCCCTACTCTGCTGGTGTATTTGGATTTGCAGGATAAATGAGTTTCTCTCAGCCTCAAAGAGTGAGAGAGACAGAAAGAGCGGGAGCGGGAGAGAGAGAACACATCAAGCACGTTCTTAGATTCACTTTAGAGCTTGACACTTCGGCGCTCGGTCAGTAAATGGCTTTTCTACAGGAGGAGGTGGGATAGGGGTTTGGGTTTGCATATGTGTGTGCGTGTGTGTGTGTTTTTTTGCATCAACATCTGTGGACTCTTTGAGTCTTTTGGTGTGACTGCAAGACTGTATGTGTATTTTCTCATGTATCAATGTGTGTGTGTGCCAGAGAGAAGCTGAATTTCGCAGCCACATCTACATCCATTCGCCCTCTTTGTATTCCACCCTGCTGCCAAAGCACAGGCCTCAGCTGTCATTATTCCCTGTCCATCCACAGAGAAGTTATAGTTGGCAAAAAACCCATCAGGTGGGCAGGACAACGGATAATTGAGGTGATGATCGGAGCTGTTCAAAGACAATTGATAGTGATGGAGCCAGTGGGAGCGGGGGAGCTGAGCCGGCTGCCCGGGCTCTCAGGGGGCTCGGGGAGAGCTAGAACAGAATGTGGAATAACACATAGCATAGACGCTGCTGTTTATTATTTTCCTTCTTCACATATAATGAAATATTACACCTTACACCAAATATATTTGTAATTTATTCACTGAGAAATCATGATGGGGTGTTTTTTTCTTGACAACAGCAGAGGAGTATGTAGAGGCCCCCGAACCACCTTGTGCTTTATTAATATACCAAATCCCCCTTTTGCCAAGCCTACCTCCATCGCACAGCAACATATTGAACTAGCAGAGAAAGGCATGACCTGAACATCATATTTCCACCTGCTCCAATCCTAGTGACAAGTTGCCAAACTTCAAAATCCCCCAGAAAACCCAGTTAAGGCAAAGCAAGTTGTAAAGGCGTTTTTCATAAGCCGAGGGACAAGGGGGAACAAATGGAGGTTATTACTTTCCTCCTCCATTCCAAATAGCCCCCTACTGTCTGGCTGAAATAGGCCTGGCAGAAAAAATGTCTTAATATCTCACATCCATACCTGACATCATACTCTGGATTTTTCTATTACCCACTGGCATCTTTTTTATTCTTTTTTTTCCTCCATTTTTCTTTGCCCACACGCAAATGTTATCACCCAAATGTCATCAATTGTGTACATATAAAACCAGCCCCATAACGTTAACACATCTACAGATTGGCTAGTTTCAGGAACATGTGTCTTTGAAGTCCTTGGATGTCTTTGCTGAAAACTTTAGTCTCTAAACCTGAAGCATGCCGGCTTTACCTGACTTGCATGCAGGTGTCGTGTTTCTAGGAATCGATAGGTGGTTTGACTCCAAGTGTGCAATATCAATAACTCCATCGCACGTATGGTGACACTTCACACACTTAGAAAAAAAAAGTCATAGACGCACACATAAATGCACACAACACTCTTACGTTAAGCAGGCATTGTATCAATAGCTCACTCGGTTGTACGAGGAGGTGCACACGCTGTCACACACTCACGCTGTCACGCAGAGACACTGTATCGATAACTCAATATTTCAGGTGTCAGTCTTGTGTGGCGTGCCATGCCCCCTGAGTGGCGGGAGGAGAAAGGAGGTTGGCAGCAGAGGACAGGGAGGGACACTCCCTGATAAGGCCGTCATGCCTTTCAATACCTCCACTCGGCCTGTCATTAGCTTCTCTGTGAGTGTGTGTGAACTTCTGATTTGAGCTGGCATCGTCAGCAACTATCACTTGTACCTCCCTCCCCCTAATATTTACCACATACACACACCAGAATGAATACATGCGTATACGCCTTGTCTTTTCAACATTCTGCAGACTCCACCTTAAAGCTGGCGTATCTAGGAGGACTACCTACACTAAAATCCAACTGCACAATCCTCCACCGGTTCCCGAGTATTGACCCAAGCTGTCACCCTGTCCGGCACCCCTGACCCCACTCAGCGACAGGGGATCTATGATGGGGACGTAGGTTCAAATGATTTTCCTATAGCTTTAGCTGTCCTGTTTTCCCAGTGAGCTGATTGCTAATGGCAACATTAGAAAGGGGCATAATGGAGATTCCAAAAACAATTTGCTCCTTGGATTTGCAAACCCCAACTGTCTGCAGAAGTTACAAAAGGGCGATGAATGATTGATTTGTTTGTCTATCCACATACAGTAATGTTAAAACAAGGGCAAGAAAGTATCAGTTGCTCGAGGACTATGGGATTCTGTAGACGTTAAAGCTTGGAGCATCTGTCTGTATTTTGTTTTGGAGCTGTCCATCTATCCTTCCATTAATCTCAGGAATCCCCTGATAAATTTGGCCTAAAGGTTCACTTGGATTGAGTATTACACAACAAGGATTTACAAGTCAAACATCAAGTTCACTCTGACCTCACAAAACATGTTTTGGCCTCAACTTAGGAACACATAGGCTTATTATAACAACTGCTTAACAGGATAAAGAACAAAGTGATAGTATTTTATATCTAAAAAGTCAAAAATTCTAATTTCCTGACCATTATTAGATTTTAAAACTCAGGAACAAAAGAGGACATGAATGTGCATTACAACCTGAGTATTTGGTGGTCAGCAAAGACAAACAAATACTATTGTGACATAATTACTGGACATTGTGATTCATTCACAATAGAAATGCTTTTATGATCCCAGAGGCATCAAGGTCCCAGGAATCTGGACTGTCTTTTGTCATGCTGTGTCTGCTGTTTACAATCAGAGAAAACAAGGAAAACATTTTTTTAAAAAGCACTTTAACTGCTGCAATGAAAAAAAAAAGCTGGAACTCTGAAACGGGGTCAAAAATACACCCGAAGAACAATTTTTGCTTTAAAACTCCACCGAAAACAAATGGAACACGCAGAGGCTGAAGCACAAAGCCTGTCTGATGATAATAAAACAGCCTCTGCGGTCTTTTATCTTGCACCTTGAGGATTAATGCTAATGTAAGTTTCTCTCTCGGCGCAACCAATAACATCCTGCCAAATATCCTAAAAAAGGATCCCCAGAGCACCCCTGATGCACCTCCATTACAGGCCTTATAATACCTGCCTGAGATATATGTATTTATGTGGCAGGAAATAACATTAGAGTGAATTGCCATAACAACTTTATAAATCAGGCAGGCAGAGGGATGGCAGGTGCAGGAGAGAGAGGGGGAGAGGCAGTGCCAAGGTGGCAGTAATGCTGATGAGAGGAATCTGAGATGGCATTCATCACCTCTGTGGCGCTTGACATAACACTGTCAAGAAAATGGGTTAAACCCTGCTTTGCTGAACTGAAGGCAACACCCTTCCCCAGAACATGGCATTTTCACCACCTGAACAGTGATTCTAAAGACACCAGCATAACCTTTGCTGAACTTACTGGTCCTGCAGGTCGTCCCACTTCCCCATTCATCCAGTCAAACAACGACGTGTTCCCCATTAATCAAAAGTTACAAACAGACTTCTCTGTGTCATAACTCTCACGATGGGCTTTTCTGTTGATTGATTCCTATACACACATACCGTCTGATTACCATAATGTGTTCTTGTGGTAAAAATTCTGGCAGCGGCGGCGGGTAGTGAGGGTGGGGGCTGATGAGGTGGTGATGTTGGTGAGGGGTTTTGGGGGGGTGGGGGCCTGTTTCGAAGCGAGCGAGAAGTAAATAACAAATGGCCCGGACCCCACCTCATCCGGGGTGATTTCAATCCAATGTTCCATCATTGCTAGTGGAGAGAGGCGAGTGTTTGGGGTTTGGGCTATCAATTACAGATATGTGTAGGCAGGCAGACACTATCATTTCACTGATTGTCACCAGTCCACCGCCGTGACATCAGGAAGTGATTCATCAGTCTATTTTCTGTGACATTAGGAGAAAGATGACATGCTAGGGTCTGTGAAATTATGGGGCATCCTGAAAGAAGGGCTCTTTAACATGCTTGGGGGGCAAACACATTCTAATGCAGACATTTAACCTCTCTTCAGCTGCAATTGCTCTTAAATGACTCGGACCATTCATTCATTTTAGCCAAAGAGACTGGCTGCAGATGAAACTATGAGTATTATTTGTTCACCAGCATGTCAGAAAGTTGACAACAGACTGAATCAGTGCCACTGAAAACTCTGAAATATATTTCATAGTTTTTCATATTTCATATATTAGTATTAGAGCCAGACTGATATATTGGGTGGGTCGATATATCGGCTGGAATGAGATATTGGACGACATATCTGCATCGGAATCTATAATAAATGGAAATGAATTAAATGAAGACAGGAGAAACACCCTTAAATCACTTTATGAGTGTTAACGCAGCATAGTTTATTCAACTGAGGGAACAACTTCAACAACTTCTCTGTGGGCAAACATGTTGAAACATCACAAAAACAAAAAGCCAAATTGAACACAGCTTGTGACAGTTAAATTATTATTATTGGGTTTTTTAACTACATTGTCATATTATCTTAGTGACGACTCATAAATAACTACACATTTAAAATGTGAGCAGAATTTACGTTTCACAAACAGATTTGTTTCATGTTTCAAAAAATATCGGCAGGTGTTATTAGAGATTTTTAAATCACCAAATATCGGCCTTAAAAAATCCTCCTCCTATGGAGTTATCGTCATCATCATCATTACTATTATTAATATAATTATTATTAATAGTTGTAGTAGTAGTAGTAGTAGTATCATTATTGCAATAATAGTCATTATGATTAGAGCTACTACTAAATGGAACTGTTTTTGTGCAATACAAGCAAAAGTAAGGCACATGCAAAGTAATACTAAAGTAAACTACTGTAATTACAGGGTAATTATAAAAATTATAGGGTATGAATTCAAAGTAATTCCATGGTAATACTGACCAATACTTTTTTTTGAAAAGTCAAATTTAATAAATAAGATGGGACGCACAGGTTTTTATTGACTTTATATTCCCTCCAAAAATGCATAGCTGGCTGAAATTATTTGTCAGCCCTATATTATGAAAAGCAAGGATATCGTTTTAATATCCATATTTGCAGATGTTTAAACCTCTGATTTCCACCACCTTGTCATTTACACTTTTAAGTTGCTTTACACAAATGATAGAATAGAATGAACAAGAACAAGGACAGACAGGAGCTACAAATAACATAATCAGTTTTCCTTATCTGCCACGCTGTCAATTTTTTTTCTTGATAAATCCACAAAAGTGTATGAAAAAATGTAAAATAAATTCCAGAGTGCAAATAGTTTGTTTTTATCCAACCTAAAGCTATCCCCTTTAATATTTATATTGAATAGTCTAATAACCAACTGGATAAGAACAATGTGATTTGTTCTTTGGCAGACACAGTAATCTTTTCACTGTGGTGAGCCACACAGCTGCACAGACACAAAGGAAACTGAGGAATATGTCCCATGCCTCACCCCTCACAGGTCATCCTTCCTCAGAGATTCATACCAAGTTGGTGGTAAGCACAGATGATACCAGCAGGCCAAACTTTAGTCCTCCCTATTGCAATTGTGTCTGTGAGCAGTGACTCTATCAATCTGCTGGCGGCTGGGAAGATTGCCTAATCCGGTAGCCAAGGGACTCTCATCATCAGTCTGCCTCTTCATTGTATGTGTGTGTGTGTGTGTTTATGTGAGTTTGTATGTGTGTGACCATCCAGAGCTTCATTGGTGGGAAATGTATGTAGTGCAGTTCTGCTTAACATTATCACCCTCATTTGTAAACACAGTCATCCATCAGGCGCCGGCCCCCCACTTATCCAAACAGATGAAGAAGGTGTATGTTCTTATAATTTGCTCTCATCTCAGAGAGAGACAGAATAATAATAATCTCTCCCTGATGTACAGTTGCCCCCTTTTCCTCCTCCTCCTTTCTTTTTTTCCATCGACTTTCATTCTCTCCTCTTTCTCTCTGGCTTGTGGATGGTGTATTAATGAAGCGGCCTAATTTGACACCCTGCCGCAGTGTAATGGATTAAAATGCAACAGTGCCATCCGTCTGCCAGCCACAAATAAAGCATGCAGTATAAATATTGTAATTCGTACCTATGATAGGAATCATGGTGCCACCTCTCGCCTATGCGATAATAATCTTAACTTGCTGATGTATTGCAGATTAGAAAACTCTGACTATGTGCATGTTTATGTGTGTGTTAGAATTTATGCTTGTTCTGCAAATAATGTCCATAAGTGAATGAACATCCACCTCTTATGGAAATATGGAACTTTTTTGTTTTCTAATCTTCTTCTGCATATCATTTATATTGAGTCATTTAATAAACACGTGCAGCAAAGTGTTTATTTGTCATTAATATTTTATTTACATGATTATAGAATTCTTTATCAACATTTTTTAAACAATATTACTTAAAATAGGGCTCTCACAGTCTCAGTGTTGTGTGAGATTGTGTATGTTGATGCACAATTTTAATTATTTCACCTTTTTGTGTAGGACACAAGATTTTGATGATTCGTTTGGCGCAGAGTCCTGTTCTAAACACTAAAACAGCCACAAGCACAAGCAATGAAATCACACTCATTGTTGAACGGAAGAGGAAAGCAACATATAAATCTAAAATGAACCCAGAGTGTTTAGAGTGAATTGATTTTTCCACATGGAACAATGTACTTTATGTACATGGGGTTACATTTTTTTAACCAAAGAATACGGTGCTTTGTACCACAGTTGTTCATCTTTTGAGTCACTCATTTAACTTGGGGATTTTTCCACGCCTGTTTACTTAGGCAAGTCTTTTCTTTTCTTTTCATCCATCATCTTCATGTTCATCATCATCACCATCCACCCTTTCTCTTTAACAGCAGGTGCCTTGACTTTAACAACTCATCTTTATAAGCCTCTCAGCCTGTCAGCACTTTAGTCACGCTCTTGCAAGGAGCTTTAGTCCTCGCTCCTGATAAGAGCCAAGCCATTGTGCTCCCCAGCTTTGTCTGCTGCCAAACATGGGTGACGCACCCAGATAGTCATCTGTAACAACTTCATGAATGGACATGACACGTGGCGAGCTGCATGGGAAAAAGATCAGGCTGGCAGTTGTGGTTAGAGATGTTGTTGCCATCTGTTCAGATTCCTAGAGACCCTCGGATATTTAGACTACCTGTTTTTTTTTTTTCAAATTTCAACTTAGAAGCAATTGTAAAATAATTAAAATGTGCGGCATTGCTCTTTCAAAATCCTCGGGTCTTACAGGCTGGGTTTTTTATTGCAGTGTAGTTTGCCTTATTATCTCATAATATTCAATTCTTCTCTCATCATTAATGAATTACTGTTTATTGGACTTATTGAATGGAGTCCTTCACCAGATCTATGGTATTGGTTATGCATGGTGACCTAAAATCAGTCAGCCTCTCAGCAGTATCGTGTCAGACTGTTGTATTCAGGAGTGAACCTCTTGTATAAGCACTCTTGCAAAGAGGGCCTATCCCAACCGATGCTTTCTGAATAGCAAACATCCCAGTTTCTCCATTTGCAATGTAGATGCGCGTGTGTGTTCTCACTCTCTATTGAATTGTTTTCTTAATCGTTTCCTTTGTGCCAAGAAGTAAAGAAAACAGATTGTGTTTGAAGAGCATTGGAAGTGCCAATGACCCCCGGTCACGACAGCAACACTAGGACTGCCAGAACAGCAGATAAAGAGCCAGATGGGTCAGCTGCTCTGTCCTTCCATGATTGCTAGCACCAACATTTTCTTAAAGGAGACAAATTCTGTTTTGTTTCTTGCCTTTTAAAGAATAAGAACCATTAATCTAGATAAAGAAAGAGCCTAGTGTTTTGATATAATCTTATTTATCAAAGGATTTGAATTCATTAAAGCAGTCTGACATGCTCTGACTGAAGTTTAAATGCATTAATAACTCTTGTTTTAATACAACCACTGAGCTTCCCACCCTGTGAGCACGAGATGTTATTCAAATAGGATCAAGTAGCTTAGTATGCGCTTCTCTTCTCTTAAAAAAATAGTCAAATTCTCAACTTATAAATGTACCAAGTTCTAGACCAATCTAAAGGCCAAAACAGTGTGTGATTGGAAAGTAATCTAATTGCCTTTCAAACCTCCGTGGCACTTTCTATTTATTAAATCTCTTTTATAAATATGTATGCAGTGAAGTCACAACATAATAGGGGCCCTGGTGAAAAACAGGAGGCAGCAATGCAGCTGAAGGATGAGGCACAGGCCCTGCAGAAAAGAATGTTCCCCCAGCAGAAATTGGTTTAATTAATAGGACATTTTACATAATGATTACAGTGTAATTGCACCGACTAGCAGAGTGTCATTAAATATATCCTTGCTCCTTTACAACACCCTCCAGCTAAAAATAATGAGTTACATTGAAAATCACTGTGCAACAGGTTCATAAATAACATTTAAGCCCATACAAGGCAAGTACTTATAAATAATAAATATTTGCCTTTTGTAATTGAAGAAAAAATGACTGCCTTTTTTTTTTTTACACCGCTGCACACTGCTTTGTCCTGTTGCAGCTGTGGAAAGGAGATTTTTCCCATTTTTCCCCCTCTTGTAAGTGCTGAATAATTTATTTGCTGGCTAATAGTCAACACTGTCAACACCCGGTGGTTAAAATATACCTGTGTCCAGATAAATGCGGCAGCAGGCTACAAAGCGATTATTCCCTGCTTCCAGATATTTTGTTGGATGCAGTCCCTGTATACACTGCAGTAAATCACCGACTTCCAATTACCTTCCTCCATAAAATAAGGCACATATTCAAATCAGGCCCCCGAAGAGAGACAGGGACGAGGATAACTGAACCCGTGCCTGGGGGTGCTGACTGAATGTGTGCATTTATAAGGGTGTGTGTATCCGTGTGCGTCTGCGTGGAGGGGGCCCAATTTGTTTCACTGTGTAATGCTAATTCCATTTAACTACAGAATGACACTGCTCACGATCCCCTTTAATGGCTCTTTTATTCTGGCTGGGTTTTTATGGGTTTAAAAAGTTGGCTACTGAAATATTTTCATTAGTTGTTCTTCAACAGAAGGGAAAGACAAAAGTTTCTCCTGAATATTGCCCAAACCAGAATGAATGAGTTATGATCAAGTGCCATGATTGCAGAATTATTAAAGAGGTGGTAATTGTTCTCAGGGGGTTGTTGCGCTGGAAGTGGATCTATCAATCATTTTATCTTGGAGCTTGGTGGATGTTGGCCCTGTTTAAGTCCTTGATGCTGTTAGATAATTATTTTTCATCATCAAAAGTCAGCCTTCTTGGAATAAGTGAAAAAAACATGCCTCGAGTCACTTTTGAGTTTTTTTCAAGTTTACCAAATTTAGGCTCAAATGGAAACAAAAGTTATAACTAGTAGATTTTGTCTTATGATTAGAGCTGTGAGATTAGCAACAAAATCCAATTTGTTTTCTCTGTATCCTCTATGTGAATGATATACTGTAGGTATTTTTAAAAATGAAAAAACAAAAACAAAGATGTGCATTTTAATTGGTGTGTTCTTGTAGGGTTATGCTTAGGCTTTATGAAGTGTTCAGTAACTCGCTTTCCATCAGAAAAGCTTTCAGGAATGGTGGTGGCTCAGGAATTTTATATAGCACCCACAGTAACACATGTAATATAGATGGAAGAGTGGGACCGAGCAGGTATATCCGTAGTTCTCTGTACAGACATGCTGTTGCTGATGAGAGAAGAAAGAAAGAGGCACACAAAAGCATGTGTTTATTTTCATCTTCCAGCAAAAAGAAGAGGTTTCCCAGTAATTTAGCCTACCCCTGTTTTCTAATCTTTTAAAGTTAGGTATAAAAGTGCATTAGCTTACTTAATAACTACAGCTTATGTCTAAAAAAGAAATAATAACACATAAAAATGAATGAAAAAGTCACTGACTTTGAACACTTAAAATATGGTACACTACTTAGAACTTAGGGACACATATTGAAAGTTTTATTTAGCTATGTTAAATAACATACATTTAAAATGTAATATGTAAGGTGTAAGACCATTATTCCCAATGCACTGAAAAGAACCATTTCCCACGCTTCTGACTTACAGATATAAACTTCCTGATATGAAGGGTTGTCAGCTGACATTATCTTGTTTTGAGTGGTCACTGACCAGATATCTTTACCCAGTTTATGTCATTTGATTTCTGCTCTTATAGATAATTATCTCTCACATGTGTGCTTCTCCCTGGGCCTGGTTCTGCTGGAGGTATTTTCTATCAAAAAGGGGTTCTTCCTTCCCACAGCTGCCAAGTGCTTGAGATGAGTGTTGCTTCGAATAAAACTGAGTTGAATGAAATGAACTCAATTATGTAAAATTACAGCTGTAGTTATGTAGTAAAAACTAGAATTTTTAATTTGGAACAAGACTGCAGTTGCCTGACTGAATGCGCTTAGTTAGATTAAACATTGACATTAAAGCTTCTGGGAATTTATGTAAGTCAACGCAGTGTTTTTTACAGAACCACTTTTCTGTATACGTGAACCTTTTATTTCGACGACCTCCCGCGCGTCTTTTCATTACCAATCACTCTTGTCTCGGTTTCTCTCCTCCACGTCATGCTATCCTTCTTGTTCCTATTGAACTAGCTCAGGGACTCTGATAAATGCCTGCCCAGGTATCATCATCGTACATGCAGATTCCCCTCCGACGTGATTCACTTTTGATCAGCTCCTCTCTACGCTGCTGGATAAAGAACATTTAGGATGCTTTCCTCGCTGCTCGCCTCCTTGCCTCTGACTCTAATAAATATCCCGCTTTCACTCCACTCACACACACATACACACACAACTAAATGTTACAGTTTCTTACCTATATTCTGCAGGAGACGCTATCAATGGATTGTATTTATGCAGAATGCATCAATAACTGGGGAAACTAAGAGGCCTTGTCAGGGATGGGGAGTTGTCACAGGCGCAGGGAAAATGGCGTGCGGTGCTCGTCTGAGCGGCAATCAGCCCATAATCTGAGTATACATCAGGCCTCTGTGACATGGAAATTTCCTGCTCCTCTGATCTCATTTTCAGATGCAGTAATCACAGGAAGAGGCACTCAACCTCACCAAAATGTATAAATAATTTTCATTCAAACATATTAACAGTCAAAATACCAGAATCCATCACGGCATGGGGAGAGCTTCTTAAGAAGCAATCAGGGCCTCTGCATGTGTTCTTTGTCTTTGGCAGCTTAGAGACAGGGCACAGATTACTTGAGCGAGCCCTGTTTTACATAATGGCCTACCCCCTTGGTGCTTTTAAACTTTCCTGCCGATCCATTACGTTTACCGAACCCAGTTCCCTGCCCCTCTTTAATATCATGCTTCCTTGGGAAGAAGATCTGGACAAGGGTTTAAAGACCTTTTTATTAAGGCAGGCATGTGGGCCTCCATCCATCTTCCCCAACCAGCAGACACGTTTATGTTCCATGGACAGGTTATGTACCGCCATCTTAAAGAGCAAAAACTTGCCCTTTTTACTTCATTGAGGGAAAAGGGAATTTTGGAGACAAGCTGGTAGTTTTCAAGGTTATAAGGCCAGATTTGTCTTAAGGAGCCGACTAAAATGCTTCTTGTTGTGTGCCACCTAACCGTGTTGTCTTTTTTCCCAGCAAATTTAAATGAAAGACAACCGTGAACCTGAATAGAGACCCCCTTTTTCTACCCAACATAGTGTCATAGGTTCAACACATTTATGTCTAAAGCTGTAAAATGGCATAAACCAGGCATAACACCATCTCATTAAAGCAGAGCAAAATATCCCCTTTTTCATGCTAGAGGAGAAAGAGGATGTTAGCGCTATTCACAGGAGGTGAAAATTAAGGCAGTTTGAGCTTGGAAGCCACCCGAGCTTGACAGGACATGGGCTGCAGTTTTATGTCACATCGTTTATCTGCAGTTTATATTTTCTATGACCGCATTGTCTCTTTCAAGAACCTTTGGAAAATACACAAGCTGTAAAAACGGCCACCTTTTTTGTCTGCATTGTACCTCACAAATGCTAATGTTTTTGTAACAGTTGCAGCCTCCTAATGATCCACACGCACTTTTGTGCAAGATATTTCTCTCCAATATTGGTTTAAATGCTTTTTCCTGAGCAGCAGATGTTGGGTCAGTGAAGGTGGAAAAAAGAGGAAAATAGGAGAGTAATGAAACATTCTGAAAATGGCATAAAGCTAGTGAGGGATGCCCTCATCATCAGCGATAAAGCATACTGAACCGCGGCAAACACCCATGGATCACAACCCTTTTCATTACAACAGTAAGAGGATCCATACTTTCCATTTCTCACCATCGGCTTTAAACGTTAAAACCAAAACTTTGATGTAAAGTTCTATAATAAAAAGAATAATAATGGTTCTCTGTGTACTTACTGATTAATGGGTTGGATCTTAGCAGTGTGCAGACAGACAAGAGAATATATTTTCAGAATTCTTTCAGGTAGAATTAAACTGAAAGAGAAACACATTTCCTTAGCCTAGTTTTTTGGTAGATAAACGCTAGAGGCCAAAATCTTCCAATTGCACATTTTTAATCATTTGATTATAATTTAATCTAACACACATCATCTGAAGTTATCTAAAGCTTACTAAATATATTTTAAAATTGACCTAATACTTATATATAAATGAATATGATATAGAAAATAATGGTTTCCCTACGTGTGCAAGTAAAATAGAATAACAGTGACAGTATTAACATATAGTTTTTTGCTATAAATGCTCCTATGCTTGGATGTTTATGATGTCAGAGATGTAAGAGGATATCCTAATATGGTCATTACAGGCACAGTTTTCCTTGTGAGAACAGCCCACCTATTGTTCAAGTCCTACGGCAGCCAATGGGAAGAATATTGGAGAGGGAAAGGTGCTAGAAATGCTTGTTTCATAAGGGGAAGAACTGAGGTTCTGAATCAAGGTCTGACATGAGATAAATGAAATTATGAGAAGTGAATCATGCAAAGTGAATCTATTAGAATCCGAGAATTAAAAATATAGAGCTTGTCATGAGTGCAAAAGATGCTTCTTTAAGTAGTAAGAAACAGGGACTGTGATGTGTGACAATCATTGAAGCCAGAGGCAGAAATTAGTGTAGGCCAACTTTTGCTATTTCTATTTAATACATTTGATTTCTGGAGCTCAGCACTGAATGGAGCACTCCGCCAACAGCAACCCCTAACTGGGCAGAAGGCCCTTATATGCTGATCCTGACGAGCCACACTGTGTTTATAACATGTTTCATAAAAGGAAATAAAGCCTTGGGGCTCTACTCAGCTCTTCCCAGGAGGGTGGCACGGTTCCCCCCCCTTTGGTGGTTCTCCTCGGGTCCTCGTACTCTGGGGCCTCTGGATGTCTGGGGCCTGGATCTCCTCCATACCTGCTTCATGCCCTGGGGGACGGGGCTATGGCTCCCCACACTCCCTAGCAGATCGTTACATGGAGAAACCTTTGGAATA
>NW_024582759.1:352248-366159 GCF_018398535.1 Haplochromis burtoni
CGGGACAGACATGACTGGGGGATAGGACAGGGAGAAAGAATGAAAGAAAGAGAGGGAGAGAAAGAAAACCAAAGGGGAGAAGAGACGGTGAGAAGGGGGGGAAGAAAGAAAAACAAACAAAAAGTGGGCTGTCACGAGCGAGAATGCGGTGGACTCAAGAGCAGACTCAATTTGCTTAGAACTGTGTATGATTTATTGAAAAGAACAAAACGTGAACGGAACTGGGTTTAACAGAAACATATGCAGTAACTAAAGGAAATCCGTGGGCGGAGAAACCGGCGTAGAGCACGGGGAGACTTCTAACGGGAACTTCTGTAAACACAGGGGAGAGATGTTACTGAATGGGGAAAATAACGAGTAAGGGAAAAAGGTACGGAGTGCCAGTGAATGGTCTTGGGCTTACTTGGAGACCCTAGTTATTAGACAGGGAAAAGGCTGCCATGGGTGTAATCCAGAGAGGGTCAAGAGTGGAAAGTCCGGTCCAGATTCCGAGGAGGTGGAGCATACAGACTGAAGGGCAGGCTGAGGAGAAGTGGAGTATATAATCCTCGGGTTCCGAGCTGATGGGAGAACAGGATGAAGACCAAAACAGCACTACTGGTGAGTGCGATGGGTGGAAAATCACAGATGGTAGCAGGACGAACTGGCGAGGAGTAGCAGGCCGTGCTGGCTTAAAAACCCTCTAGGTGGAGCCCCGGAGATTGACAACAGGTGATGAGCTGGCCAACTCCACTCCCAGAGGACAAATGACAGGAAACTGGACCACGCCCAACCAGACACTCCCACAGCATATGACAGTACCTCCCCCTCAAGGGCCGCCACCCGGCGACCCCCCAGACCGGGCCCTGCGAGGGGAGGAACGAAACGCAGCAATCAGGGACGGGTCCAGAATGAGCGACCGGGGAACCCAAGAACGCTCCTCAGGCCCATACCCCTCCCAGTCCAACAGGTACTGGACACCACGACCACGGCGGCGCACGTCAACGATCCGCCGGACCGAATAGGCCGGATGACCGTCCACGAGCCGGGCGGGAGGCGGGGGAACAGACGGCGGACACAGAGGACTGCTACGGACCGGCTTGACCTGAGAGACGTGAAACGTCGGGTGGACGCGCCAGGAGGCCGGGAGCCTGAGACGGACCGCCGAGGGGCCGACGACAGCAGTGATCTCATAGGGGCCAACATAGCGGGGAGCCAACTTCCGAGAAAGCGACCGCAAGGGAATGTCCTTGGCACAAAGCCACACCCGTTGACCAGGCCGATATGCCGGAGCGACAGAGCGGCGACGATCCGCATAATCCCGTTGCCGGTCGACAGTCGCAAGGAGAGCCCGTCGGACCCTCTGCCACACCCGCCGGCAGCGTCGAAGGTGATGCTGGACCGAAGGAACAGCCAAATCCGTCTCATCCTCTGGGAACAACGGTGGCTGATACCCCAGCGAGGCCTCAAAGGGTGACAAACCCGTCGCTGAAGACGTGAGAGAATTATGGGCATACTCCACCCAAGGCAACTGAGACGACCAGGCTGCCGGGTTCAGTGACGAGACGCAGCGAAGAGCGGATTCCAACTCCTGGTTCAAACGCTCAGTCTGGCCATTGGTCTGCGGATGGAAACCAGAACTCAAGTTGACCTTGGCACCCAGGGCCGTACAGAAGGCCCTCCACACTCGGGAGACAAACTGAGGCCCCCTGTCAGACACAATCTCCGAGGGTATGCCATGAAGACGGAACACATGATCCGTAAGGATCTGGGTGGTCTCCGCAGCCGTCGGCAGCTTGTCCAGGGCCACGAAGTGAGCCGCCTTGGAAAACCGATCAACTATGGACAGAACCACCGTCTTCCCCGAAGAGGCTGGGAGGCCGGTAACAAAATCCAAGGCGATATGAGACCAAGGCCTATGCGGGGTACTCAGCGGTCGGAGTAAGCCAGACGGGGGCCGATTAGAGGTCTTGTTACGGGCACAAACGGAACAGGCAGCCACATAAGCCTTCACATCCTTGTCCATAGAACGCCACCAGAAATACCTCTTCAACAGAGCCGTGGTCCTACTCACTCCCGGATGGCAAGTAAACCGGGCTGTATGGATCCAATGGATAACAGCCGACCGGGCGGCAGAGGGCACAAAACGCCGACCGGGCGGGCCAGTTCCCGGATCAACGTCGTCCCGTAATCCTTGGCGTATAGCCTCCTCCACATCCCAGGTGAGGGAGCCGATCCTGCAGGTGGAAGGGAGAATGAGCTCCGGGTCCCGGGAGTCTGAGTCCGAGGAGTACTGGCGAGACAGAGCATCGGGTTTAAGATTCCTGGAACCCGGGCGATAGGAAATATCAAAGTTAAATCGGGCAAAGAAAAGGGACCACCGAGCCTGGCGGGAGTTCAGTCTCTTAGCTGTTCTGAGATAAGTCAGATTCTTATGATCTGTCCAGATGATAAATGGATGTTCCGACCCCTCCAGCCAGTGGCGCCACTCCTCCAAAGCCAACTTAATGGCCAGGAGCTCCCTATCCCCAACGTCATAGTTCTGTTCGGCAGGAGAAAGGCGTCGAGAAAAATAGGCGCAGGGCTGGAGCTTGCCACGAGGACCAGAACGCTGAGACAGCACAGCCCCCACCCCCACACTTGAAGCATCAACCTCCACCACAAACTGCCTACTCGTGTCAGGATGGACCAAAACAGGAGCCGAAGTAAAAAGCCGCTTGAGCGTGACGAAGGCCGAGTGAGCCCCGGGGGACCAAACGAAGGGGACCCGGGAGGAAGTAAGGCGAGTGAGAGGCGCAGCCACCCGACTGTAGTCCCTGACAAAACGCCTGTAGAAATTTGCGAAGCCAAGGAACTGCTGCAGCTGTCTACGCGAACCAGGAACGGGCCACTCCACTACTGCCTTAACTTTTACAGGGTCCGTCTTCACCTGCCCTTCCGCCAGTAGGTAGCCCAGAAACGAGATAGACGAGACATGAAAGTCACACTTCTCGGCCTTCACATAAAGGCGGTTCTCCAACAGTCGCTGCAGCACACTCCGGACATGCACCCGATGCTCCTACAAGGGACCGAGAAAAAATCAAAATGTCGTCCAGATAAACAAACACAAAAACATTCAAAAAATCCCGGAGCACGTCATTCACTAGTGCCTGGAAGACTGCAGGGGCATTGGTGAGGCCAAACGGCATCACCAGGTATTCAAAATGCCCCAGGGGAGTGTTAAAAGCAGTCTTCCACTCGTCGCCCTCCCGTATGCGGACAAGGTGGTATGCATTCCTCAAGTCCAACTTAGAGAAGACAGTGGCCCCGTGGAGGGGTTCGAAAGCTGAACTGATCAAAGGCAGGGGATACCTGTTCCTAACCGTGATTGCATTAAGGCCCCTATAATCAATGCACGGCCGGAGCGACGCATCCTTTTTAGAAACAAAAAAGAAACCAGCCGCCACCGGTGAGGAAGAAGGACGAATGAGACCGGCCGCCAGCGAATCCCGGACGTACGTCTCCATAGTCCCCCTCTCCGAACGGGACAGGTTATAGAGACGGCTGGAGGGCAGAGGGGCACCCGGGAGGAGATCAATTGCACAGTCATAGGGCCGATGAGGAGGCAGCGACAGAGCCCTGTCTTTGCTGAACACTTCTTGTAGATCATGATATTCAGGAGGGACAGAGGTAAGGTCAGGGGGGGAGACAACCACAGGAGGAGAAACAAAAGCCCCCGAGGGCAGCGCTGACTTTAAACAGTTGGCGAGACAAAACAAACTCCAACTCGCTACTTTCTTCCCTGCCCAGTCAATGTGTGGATTGTGCTTCTGCAACCACGGAAAACCAAGGATCACTGGCACGTCCAGGGAAGAGGTGGCAAAGAGAGTTATGTCTTCCTGATGATTACCTGACGTGACTAACTTGACAGGCGCGGTCCGGTGAGTGATCATCGCGAACACCTCATTATTCAGAGCGGCGGCCGGGATCGGAGGCTCGAGCGGAATGAGGGGCAAATTGAACGATTTAGCCACCGCAGCATCTATCAAATTCTGCTCCGACCCGGAGTCAACGAGAGCACGGAGAGAATGAGCCTTAGTACCAGACATCAACGAAACCGAAAGCAAAAAACGGGGTTTATCACTCTTAAAAACACTGCCCACCCGTAACCCCGGACTTACCGGCGGGCCACGCCTTTTGGCCGGACTGGGCAAACAGCGATGCGATGGCCGCTTCCTCCGCAGTAGAAGCACTCTCCGGCTCGGAAACGCCGCTCCCGCTCCTCAGGAGTGAGCCGAGCGCGGCCGATCTGCATAGGCTCAGGGGAAGGAGATCGAGAACGGACGGATGATGTCACCGGAAGCGACGGGGGTAACGCCGAAATGGCCGCGGGTCGAAACAGAGACGGAGAGGGTTTGGACCGCCTCTCAGCGTCTCTCTCCCTCAGTCGACTATCGATCCTGAGAGCAAGAGAGGCAAGCGCTTCAAACGTGGCCGGCTCGTCGTGTACAGCCAGCTGATCCTTCAGTTGTTCGGAAAGGGACGCTAGGAAAATACCCCGCAGCGCAGCATCCGGCCAACCCGCTTCAACAGCAGCGGTGCGGAACTCGATCGCATATTCCGCAACGCTGCGTTTTCCCTGGCGGAGTCCCAACAGCCTCTTAGCTGCAGTACCCTCAGAGATCGGGTGAGCGAACGTAGCCTTGAATTCCTTGAGGAAGTCCTCATAGGAACACGAGGCAATAGGATGAGAAAACAAAAACGCCTCAGCCCACGCAAGCGCCTTACCCCTAAGCAACCCAACAAAATGGGAAATCTTGGCAGCTCATTAGGAAACGCGTGCGGCGTGCGATTGACGAACAACGACCACTGAAACAGGAACCCTCCACACAGCCCCAGCTCTCCGTGAAAAGGCTCCGGTGGAGGGGAAGAGATGCCCCGATAAGCCGATTCAGGACGCGCAACGGCGGGTGCAGGCAACGGTCCCGGCTGACTAGGGAAAACGGGCGGATTAGGCTCCCTGATTTCTGACAACCGGGTAAGTAACTCCTCCTGTTTTTCACTGATAGCATTACACTGGTCCATTAAGGACGACAAAGTCTGTTCATGCCGTCCTAACACCGCGCCCTGTTTGTTAATGGCGGCGCGAATTGGGTCCGCTGAGTCCATTAGTGGCCAGTTCGTTCTGTCACGAGCGAGAATGCGGTGGACTCAAGAGCAGACTCAATTTGCTTAGAACTGTGTATGATTTATTGAAAAGAACAAAACGTGAACGGAACTGGGTTTAACAGAAACATATGCAGTAACTAAAGGAAATCCGTGGGCGGAGAAACCGGCGTAGAGCACGGGGAGACTTCTAACGGGAACTTCTGTAAACACAGGGGAGAGATGTTACTGAATGGGGAAAATAACGAGTAAGGGAAAAAGGTACGGAGTGCCAGTGAATGGTCTTGGGCTTACTTGGAGACCCTAGTTATTAGACAGGGAAAAGGCTGCCATGGGTGTAATCCAGAGAGGGTCAAGAGTGGAAAGTCCGGTCCAGATTCCGAGGAGGTGGAGCATACAGACTGAAGGGCAGGCTGAGGAGAAGTGGAGTATATAATCCTCGGGTTCCGAGCTGATGGGAGAACAGGATGAAGACCAAAACAGCACTACTGGTGAGTGCGATGGGTGGAAAATCACAGATGGTAGCAGGACGAACTGGCGAGGAGTAGCAGGGGAAGTGTTTGTAGCAACTGAAAATAAAATAAATTCATAATTATAATAAAGGTCAATCAAATGGACCAATATGGCAAGGCCATGATGATCCACTTGGTAAAATAAATCCGCTTGGCTTCTTTCTTGGCCTTAAGACAACAATTCTGATGGCTAACGATCCAAACGGGACACAAAAAAAAAAAAAAAAAAAGGAAATAAAGCCATGAAACAATTTTCCATATTATAAATCATAATAAAAACTGCCATCAACACCACCTACATGTACTGCATTGACATTAACACAATATAGCCCTTAAAAAAAGAGCTAAAAACACCTTAAAACACCAAGCAGCTCCTCCACACTATTTCATCTGCAGTCTTTCCTGGAACTTTGAATTTGTGTTCAAAATCCCAGGGACACATTTGCCTCGATGCTTTGGAAAGGACAAAGATGAAAAATGGGTGTGTGAGTACCTCACCGTGATTAGTACTCATATTTGCAAAAGACTTACCCACATTTTTTTTGCCTCACTAATTGTATTTGTGTGTCTAATATTGTCTTTGTCTTACAGACATTGTCCACCTGCTCATGCATCTGTTTGACAGAATCACAAACAAAATGTTCAACAAATAACCAGTAATACCAAAGAGTTCTCATGTCCAAGTTTGTGCGTCTTAATGTGCAAATGTTTTTGTTTTTGTTTTTTTGTTAAAGTGCACAGTGTTAACTAAACATTGCAGAATTGGTAGTCACATTTAAAATGCTAAAATGGTACAAGCCACTTATTCTCACAAAGTGAACAAGGCTGGCTGTCATATCTGTTTTTCCTTTTCTCTTTTTTCTCTTCCTCTCCTCTCTCTGGCCCTCTAGACTTTAAGGGCAACAAGGAATTATGACTCAGTGGAGTGCAGTGGCAAAGCCCGAGAGATTCATAGACAGTCTCAATGATAAAGTCCAGTTCAGGAAAATCGCTACTAGTGCAATAACAGCAAGAGAGGGTCACAATAAAGTTTAGTTTAATGACAAGAACAAATAACTTTAACATTTGGCTGGGGCGCTGAACTCCTTCTCTAGGATCGCATCTGATATATCAGCAAGCAACTGGCCGTGACTGCTGGGCGATTGTGCTCGCCACTCTGGCACTAGTGATGCATGCGGGGTCTCGTGGCAGGTGTCCATTTTATAAAGTTATTCAGTTGGAAATGTTGGACTCTGGCTGAGGCGTAGGATGGGGCGGAGAGGCCTGGCTAGATTATTGTTACAGCACAGCTGACATCTCCCAGTATCCTCTCTGCGCTGCTACCTGGCCCTGGGACCCTACATAGCTGTTAGCCTCAGAGCATCCCACAGCCAGAGGTGATATCAAGGCTATTTCTGCAGAGCTTGGAGCGACAGGGCCACTTAGACACTAATCGCTGCACAAACGACACAGAGCAAAAGAGGAATTACAGGTGACCAGCTGTTGGTCAGTTTATTCGTCTGTAACTGTCAGCCATTAGAATTATATTAGTTCAATTCATGTTTCACATTAAATGAATTTACAGCTGAAAGTTGTTTTCTTGATTTCCTGATTAATTGTTTAGTCTATAAAATGTACTACTAGGTACTAGTTAAAAGCCAGATTACAAAATCTGAAAGGTTTATGTGGCCTGGTTTATCCAGCCAATGGTCCTAAGACCACAAAATATTCAGATTTTGGGAACATATTTGCTACGTGCAGAAACTAGGCTAAGTTACTGAAATGTTGTGATGCGATTATGAAAACAATTTGCTAATTGTTTCATCTGTTAATAAGCCAACTCTTTTACTTTTAAAATTTAGTTACTTGAGGTAGTAACAAATTAACTAGACATGAGCAGTTTTCTACCATTAATGGGTTTTCAAATTTTTGCTTTGCAAGCTGTTCTGTCTTCTATCCGCTTGTTAACAACAAGTGTATGCATGGGTGCAATGATGAGAAAATTCTATGGATGATAACAATATTTAATTTGCAGTCACAGCAACCTTTGACAGGCTACTTAGCCCCAGTGAGTGATGAGCACTGATGGCCCCAAGGTGTTGCAGCGTGGGTCTGCGGGGCAGCTGCTGGCCTGTGGCTGAATCAGGGGTCCAGGCTGGCTGCAATATTGTCAAAACCAGCAGGAGAGGCCATGCATGGACACTGCTTCGCATACTTTAAGTAATATGGCTGGTTGCTAGAAAACATGTCTATGATAAATTTAATCCAAGTATTGGAATGGACAGCAAGCTCTCAAAAGTCTTTTTAAGGAACTTTTACCTGAACTCCCTCAGAGGCTATCTCTCTCTGTTTGCCCTCTGAAAACCCCCCCCTGTGTGCGATATGCTGTCACATTTTTAGTTTACATGGCCTGAAAAGACCCATTTGTGACAGCTATTGTTGAACGCAGGCCTCATATGCAGATCTGCTTGAAGGGCCATTATCCAAAGAGAATGTGGGAGACAAAGTGAAGACAGGCTAGTGACAAATGATCAACCTGATAATAGGCTGTAAGACACACTTACCATGCTAGCAACACGGTGCACAGAACAGACGCGCCCCCTGTCGAAAACAAACAATGTGCTTCCAATCTATCATCGTTGATCCGTGTCATCACTATCCCTCTATGGCCATGCGGGCATCAACATGACAATGCAACATGCAGGGGCGGCATTAGCACGATAGATTATTATCACAGAGAATGTGGCACAAATCTCTTATGAAGCATTATAGCTGGTGTGGAGAGTAGCAAACAAACAGATTGATGTTGTGCTCCCTCTAAGGAGGCAACTTGGCTGAGCAGAGACTGTGTGTGCACGTGTGCCTTTGCATGCATGTGCGCGTGTGTGTGCGTGTGTTAGACGGCATCGCAGGTGAAGTGTTGTGCGAATTATGTACAGGTTGGGCTAATGTCGAGCCCCCGGGTCCTGTTCTGTTGGCAAGCTGATTGGTGATTAGAGATATAATTAAGAGCAGCTTTGACACAGACACAGTCCTCCACCTCCTCAAGCTCCTTTGTCACCCCCCACCCCGAACACACACATACACACTCTGACTAGCCCCAGCCACCCAACCCGCAAAGCCCCCCGGGCCACTTCCCATCGCTGTTTATGGTGCTTCGTCCATTATCCGACAACAAAAGGAGCCCTCAGCACACAAAAACCCCAGCCAGCTGTGTGCCTGACATGGTGGGGAATACACAGCCGCTCTCTGGCGACAATAAAAAGAAACTTGAGTTTAAACAAAAAAAGTTACACCATATTTGCTCAGACTAACTATGATGAAAGGCAATGAAGACAAGGGATCCTCATGTAGGTATCAATATAAATATTACTGGAAGGTCAATTAATATGTAAATTAACTCCTCCATTTAATTAGCTATTTAACTATTTTCCAAGGCATGGACATATTAAATCATGCTTAAAGACCCCTCTAACTAGCCTCCTGACAATAGTGCCAGGGAGTCGTGGGCTCATAAACTACCGGCTTGACCTATAAAGAGCCCCGAGTCTGCTAATTCCATCTCAGCCTAATTTTATGACTTGCATAAAATAACCATAGTGCAGCTTTGTAGCTGTAAAGAGGATATGGGTAATAAAACGGAGCTGGGGAAAGCATCAGAAATCTCCTCTTCACTAGTGTCCTCATTTATTATTCTATTATTCTTTGCAGGGTACCGGGCTCATGTGAAAGACAAATGACCTTATTATATTAAATAATTTGTGAGGATATTAACCGTTAATCACACATAAACAGCATTTAAAAGGTATTGATTTTCCAGTGCTCTCAACAGCTTGTTAAATTTACGTCCAATAACATGATAATAGATAATCAGGTGAGCGATACTCATTTAGAGGACAGAGGAAGGGTGATGGGTACTGGTGACCGTGACTCTACCATATTTCTTTATTTTGTTCTTTCATGACCTTGCAAAAGGTGTTTGACCTTGAGCTTGTCTCAGCACAGGCCTACGGTAAATGATTGACAGTCAGCAGGGGAGTTCAATTCCAGATAAAAAACTTGTGCTTTTGGCCAAAGTTTCACAGGATGCTTTTGACTTTTAACCAAAATTCTGATAGTCAAAGCATCTGCTTCTCTAAACGTATAGAGAAAAACAAATAAAAAAACAAAACATATACAAAACCATGTAGATAAATAATGTTGCTCTTCTCTACTTTTGTTGAACACAACCATTTCACCTGAATTGAATGTTAAATTTTAACAATTTTATTTTTGACCTCGAATGCTTTAACTTATAGTGTGTATAAGTTACTGCTAGATGTCAGAACATATTTGAGTCAGCCAAGAAAAAAACAATAACATTAAATCTAGACCGTAGCCTCTAACAGCCGGGCCGGTAAGCACTACACTGTTTGTATGAAAAAGAACATTTTTGTAAAGATTACATTTTAACATATTTTAATAATACACTTAGCAATAAATTAGGAAATAAAAAAGGAATATGTGTATAAATATTTTGCAGTATTCTACATTTTTAACCCTGAGAGCAGAGTAACTCTATGTTTTCTTTTTACTGTTTACTTCAGCTGTCAATGCGGGTGAGAAGTGTGCTTCTCTGTGTACTCTTGAGGAAACTTTAAAATTTAGTGAGAAATTGATGAATTAGTGACATTCGCGTCTGTTCGATGTAAGTGATACAGAGGTGAGTTTTTAAAGATATGCTGAACTTTTCTGAGGGTAAATGCTGGTGTTTTGCCCTGTTAGCCTCTGTTAGCTGCTGTTTATTAGTGAAACTTTCTTTCAAGTTTTGCTAGAAGACATGATTACACACGATTTATGTGTTTATGTTTTTATCTATGTATTCTTGAGCAAAATATTAAATAAAATTTTTTAAAAAATACCTTTAATCAGTTCATTGTAAAATCTGTTGTTACAGCTATTTTGCTAGCCCAATAATTTTCTCAAGTAATTTCAGTTAAAAGATGCCCAAAAAAAAATTTCCACTGTGAGGATTTGCTCTTTTTTATGGAAGCCCGTTTCCGCCACTAAATAAAAACAAAAAAGCTAGTATCCATAACTCGAAATTTCGAGAAAAGTAACTCGAAATTTCGAGAAAAGTAACTCAAAATTTTGAGAAATATCACTCAAAATTTCGAGTTACTTTTCTCAAAATTTCGAGTTACCTCTGCCAATCAAAAATATACGTGAATGAGGTCGCTTTCTTGTTACCCGGAAGCATATGGCGCAGAGGAACGCGAACTCAAAAACGGATCCCAACAAATTGGCGCTTTCGCCATGTGATTCAGCTAATAACACAGGGATTTCATCATTTGTGAAGCCAGGCTGAAAGCACTCAGCAATCTGTGCATTCACGACTGGATGTAATACCGGTAGCTTAGCTGTAGCATTTGTAGCTGAGGGCTTCAGCTTCCGGGTAACAAGGAAATGACGTCATTCACATAGATTACTGATTGGCAGCGCTAACTCGAAATTTCAAGTTACTTTTCTCAAAATTTTGAGTTAATAAATTGAAATTTCGAGAAAATAACTCAAAATTTTGAGTTATGGATCCTTTTTTTTTTAGTGGCGGAAACGGGCTTCCATAGTTTTTTACTGTCTTAGTTTTACATGACTGTGAATTTTATCTGAATGCCCCTATCCCTCCTGTGTCGAAGTAATCACAGAGTATGAGTAAAGGGACAAAAAAAATGCAGGCAACACGAAACATGTCTAAGGGTGAGTTAAAGCACAAAATTACACATACTGTATGTAACATGTTTTGTCCTGCTGAGCCACAGTGATGACCCTTCTGTACAGACGTATGAGAGGCAACAAACTTGGTCCTAAAAGTTGATAGCTGCTTCTAAAACAGCCCAACACTTCATCAGAGGCATCACTTTGAGTTTGCCACCGTTGACAGCTGTATTCTGATTTCCATGATTACTTTCTGATGTAGCTTTTCCATTCCCCTGCGTCTGTGTGTGTCACAGAGAGAGAGAGAGAGACAGACAGTGTGTGTATGTGATTTCTTTGTGTCTCCTGACCGCCTGCAGATACCATTTAGGTTTGAAAAGTCCTCCAAGTTGCTGTTGGGGAAGCTGACTTGCCACAATAATAAATTTGCAGCAGGTAGCAGAGAATAGCGAGTGGCATGCAAATCTGTCTTGGTGTCCCTCTGGGGCCTCGGTGCTCACTGCGGGAGAAAATGAAGCCATGCTGCTCCAAACACTGTCTCTCTTTCTCTCCTAGGCCTAAAGTTAATTTCAGTGGAGAGAGCCAAATAGGGTGTCAACTGGTCTCTTTTCTCCAGCCATATAGGCACACCGGGGCTTGTTCCAGAGATGGATATGTGAGAGGATAGACTCACACTACCTACCTGACACTGGCCCTCTTGATTCATTATGACAGGCCAATCTTTTATTAGCCTGGCCTTCGCATTCAAACCCTATCAAGAAAAAAAAGGGAAGAAGTTGAATTTTCTCTGGATGAATACAGCAGATTTATTATGCAGCGCCTCCTCCCAGCCCCCCCACATGGAGGCAGATAATTATTAGCCTCATGTTTTTGACAGATCTGGTTAGCAGGCTGTTATTTGATATCCACGTTAACTGCAGCACCTAGACTGACTGACATAACTACACGTCACAATACCACTTTGCAAATGATTATTTTAAAAGAAATATACAGTGAAGAAACTTCTTTAGTGTCCTCTCTGCGTCCCAGAAGGATGAGACTGAAAATGTACCATTTTACTATTACTAGCAGACATCAGAACAGTAAATGAATGCGAGGCTGGATGGTAGAGTAATTCAATTACTGTGTGGCAGTGCAGACCTAGTTTTATAGCTTGCTCTCTGCACTGTGAACACATCCACAGGTAAATGAACATGGCAGGCAATGGTCATCTCCCTCTGTTGTTACAAGATAGCTGTTAGGCTGCCTCAGTAATAATATAAACCAGACCTTGGATTCCTGCAATATTTATGAGGCATAAAACAATATTTTAATTTGGTCAAAGGATTTGATTTTTTTTTAAATGTCTGAGCACGTATGAGCTCATGAAAACTTCATCTCCTATAATTAACAGTCTTATAAAAATGTACTTTTAAAGAGTTTTTCAAGTCAGGACTACACAGTAAATACTCTCAGCCCGATAAATGCATGTAAATGTATTTATAACGTCTCTGCAAGTTTACAGTTTACCCCTTCGTCATATACACAGACAGCCTGTGTATCCACTTCAAACAGTTCCAGAAAAGAACATAATTGATCATCTAAGGGGGACAGCGCTCACAATAAATCGAACTCACCAAAAAAATTTGTGAATCAGCTTTGTGTCCCATCCCAGGCTTTCAAAAGCAATGCTCCTGTTAAATAAGCCCGCACTCTATATGACAGCGAGCTGGCTAGCCATAGAGTCTGTACTTGAAGTGCAACTGATTCTGAGGCTTGTCTGTGACGCTTCTGGTGGATGGATGGGCTCTGGTGTTGGGCAACAGGGGTAAACTGTATTGATCCTTATCCAGTCTCATTTTTGTAAGCAGACGGCTTTTCACGCTGTGTTTGGGTACCTTTTTGATGGCCCTGACAGCTTCTGCAGAATGCTGTCGGAGACTATTTGACATGCTGGACCAGGTTGGGAGGAGGGGGAATACAGGGAGAAGGACAAGAAGGAGGAATGGAGTGAGGCAAAAAAAGGAAGGTGGAGGGTCACCTCGGTGCAGGTCGGTGACAATCGCTTTATCCTTGGAATCAATTCCCTCTGTTTACAGACCATTTCACAGTCCTTTACCTGTAACATCACTTGTGTCAGTCCCATTAATACCCCCAGATATATAATGGTTGAATTAGCATAATGGCTAAAGCTAGGCTCTGGACTGTGAGCACATAGCAAATGTCAACATCTTCTCCTTACTAACCCAATTAGAGGCCATTAAGAGGCCTGCTTAGCCGCAAACATCATTGAACTACGCTAAACTCCATCCCTCCAACCATTTTTTAAAATTTATTTTTTATTTTTACAGCCAATTACCTATTTGCACAGAGTCTTGAGACAACTGGTAAATCTTGCAAGACCAATTAAACTAATCTAAATAATGAAAGGTTTCAGAAAATGTTGTTTTCCAATGCGCAGACAAATAGTCCCAGTATTACGTAAACGCCTTCAAACTATAGTCTCAAACTCCAAAAAGTTGATTGATAGATAGATAGATAGATAGATAGATAGATAGATAGATAGATAGATAGATAGATAGATAGATAGATAGATAGATAGATAGATAGATAGATAGATAGA
>NW_024582759.1:366179-387991 GCF_018398535.1 Haplochromis burtoni
TATCTCAGCCTGTTTATCTTGAGTTTTATAAATTAGAAAATAGTTTTACTGGTCTGGTCTACTTAAGATCAAATTAGGCTGCAAGTGGACCATGAACTAAAAGGGGGTTTGACACCCCTGCTCTGAGGCCTGTTTATATGATTCCAGTTATTATCAAAGCACACACTTGGTTAGTTTTTAGTACAGATACATTGTGGTGTATAATAAACATGAACACCTTTTGTGAATGGAGCACAAAACACATCTGATTTCCTGAATGAAGACACAAAAGGTGATTTGCCCACAGTAGGCTGAGGACTGCTGCACCATGAGTCATCAAACTGTACTAACTTGGTCATTGCTACTTGCAGCTACGACACTGTGTTCCAAGCAACGGACGTAATGGTGAGGGAAGCAGGGTCCTTGGGGTATAGCAGTTATCGGACAAAGGAGCGCTGTTGTGCTGGACTTTCTAATTCTGTGGACGATATATTTCCAGCACAAGCTAGACTTGCATCGATAGTTTGCCCACGGGTGAGATGATGCACTGTGACTTTTGGCACAGTTTTAGCTACTCATCTCTTAAAGAGCAAAAAAATGCAAATTGCCTGTGACATAATGGTTTCCTGGCCCTCTATCTTTGCGATGTCACCACTTCCCCTCCTTTCATTTTTCCATTATTTTTTATTTTATTTTTGGGGGTGATTAAAAGAGCCTCTGTACATTGCTTCATGTATCATATAGATAGAAAACAATACTCACCAGGCAACTGTATATAGATTTTAAATGATTTGTAAATCCCTGCATTCTGATTGCTTGTACGCGACATCCCATGCTCACATTCAAACAGCACTGCAGATTGAAAATGTACTGTTCGCCTCTGTGATTTACTGGTACATAACATGTCTCGGTGCTCACGCAGGTCTTTAAACACCTGCATTATGCATGAACTGCACATTGTATACAATGCGTTCCTCAAAGTCTTTAGTATAAATCTGAGGCCTTTAAATAGAGTTTAAAAAAAAAGAAGAAACAATAAAAAGGGTGGGGGTTTCTACAGAAACATAAAAATGTAAGATCATGACGTGCTGGAAAATCAATTTCACTCATAAATGCCACTGTTTTGATTACATTCATGCAGCAGATTCTCTCTAGTTCCATAAACAGTAGATTTGTATGCACTGCCTGCGTGATCCATCCCTATCTTTCTCAAAACTACCTCATAACAAATTGATCATTGCCTGGCATGCGGGTCACTGATGCAGCCACCAGGCCAAGGCTCACGTCTGCATCAGGATGCAGCCCGCTGTCCGCAGCCCCGTTCAGTTCAGCTTCGCGACCAAGCCGCAATGATAAGTCACCCAGCCAGCCAGTATTGATTGGGGGTCCTCGAGCCTTAGACAAAGGCAGGGAAGGAGGTGACTGATTGTGTTTTACAGAGAACATTATCACTCCGCTCAACGCAGGAGGGCCGACAGAATTTCCTCGCCCAAGAAATGGAGACGACCACCCAGCCTGGGAGTATATGACTTGACTCAGTGAAGCGCTAAGTCCAATTTGAAAGCCAAATTGTGAGGCTTAGAACAAAGGAGGGAAAAAAGAGAAATGGTCACAGTGTGCGTGGTGATTTTTCTCCCTTTAGCATTGACCAGTCCATACAATGGTACCCATTCTATAAAATCATAAAAGCATTTAAAAAAATTGCATTCCCTACGTGCTCTGCATACTCTTAGTCCACAAAGAGGACTGTGAAACCAGTGTTTGTCCAATTTGTACAAATCTTTTTTTTTTTTTACTTGTGTTAAGTGCTTAAAGCTTGCTCATTTAGACCTGGACTTTCAAGCATAGGCTAAAAGGAGCTTTTACAATAATTTGTTTTTGCAAACAGGATTTAAATAACTCTGTTTGCAGATTAAGTGTGGCGCAGGTTAGGAGCCGCTCAAAAGAAAAGTCATAGGCCTACTACACAGCAGAAGAATACTACTAAACTACTTAGAATATAACTGCTCTAAGATGATGCTGCTTCTTCTCCTCACCTCACCTGTCCTGTCCTGTCCTGTCCTGTCCTGTCCTCTCCTCTCCTCTCCTCTCCTTTCCTCTCCTCTCCTCTCCTCTCCTCTCCTCTCCTCTCCTCTCCTCCCCTCTCCTCTCGATCATCTTCCGCCTAAATAAAGCTTGCACTCTCCCTGAGTAATCAAGGCAAGAGTATCAGGATCTAATTGACTCACACAAGCTCCCTTATCAGCCAGGTGCAATCTGAGGCTGCTGCCGCTTAACAAGGAATTAAACATTTTTCCATGCTGCTGCCAGCACTTTAATTGATTGATGCTAAAAGTTTGGAAAATAAAAGCCTGGTACGTTGTGAGCGGCCCCGCTTTCCAGGTTCCTGCCGGACCCCACAGAGAGACGAGCTCTGGATTAGAAGTGGCAGTTCACATTTTCACCATCAGCCAGCCCTGTCATCTCGGCCCAAGCAAGGATGCGAGTGTAGGTGTGAGCGTGCATTAGTGTGTGTGTGTGTGTGTGTGTGTGCGAGGCATGCGTGTCTGCCACTTCACATGGAGAGCAGCGCCTGAAAGACACATGTACTTGAAATAAGGGAATCAATAGAACACTTAATGAACAATTAGGAGAACAGCTGTAGGCCTGTCAGACACCCATCTGCACACAGATCTGCTCTGAGAGAGCAAGAGAGAGTGAGGCCTTGCTACAACTCTCAGGCTATTGCTTCAGGGCATGTGCAACCCCCTCCTCTTTAGCCTATCTACATCCATTTACACCTTGCATCGCTCCCTCTGCTCCAAGCTGTTAAAGCCAGGCCCAATTTAGCCAAGCAGACCTCCATCTCCTTCCATCCCTCACCTCACATTAGCAGGAGAAGACGCTAAAGATATGGAAATGGCACAGGACATCCTTCAGGCTCGTGTCAGGGCAGGGGGGATCGATAAATTTGACAATCCATGGCATTTAATTAAAACGGCTGCCGGAAGCTAGGCAGTTTGTTTTTCTGTGTGGGACCCAGCCCGGCGTTTATTGCTCAAATGAATACATAAGTGTATTCATAAGCACCCTGTACATTAAATCCACCTCAGTCTTTGAGATGAGTTCGTGGCGGTAGGGTGTGTGTGTGCGTGTGTGTGTGCGCGTGTGTGTGTGTGCTCGTGTGGGGGGCTTTTCAACTTTCAATGCTAAACGAGCACCCGGACAGATGAAATTAATATCTCCACCTTCCCCCCCAGTGACTTTTAACATATTCTTGATGCATAAAGAGATATCCTTCTCAACGAGGGCACTGACAAATGAACGGCGACCATAGTCAGCTCTCCTGATTTGCCTGTCTGTGACAGTGGCGACCTTATGTGCCAGTCAGGACGAAAAATAGTCAACAATAAGCGCGCGCTGACAGAGGTGTTGGATAGATAGGTTCAGCCTTCGTCTGGGTGTCTGACGTTTTTACGTGTAGATCAGCAAGTTATGACTGACAGCTCTTATGTTTAAGCAAGCGCAGGGATCGGAGGACAGCATCAGAGAATCGGCAAAGTCTGATAATTGACCTTGTACAGCCTCTCAGTCGTTCTTTATTAAAACTTCATTTAAAGAAGAACAACCCCGGGTGGCTGCTGCTGAAGACTCTTTATCTCCCACTCCCTCAGCAGCTATAATGGATTACATAGGAATCCATTATGCATTCCACACAAGAAAGAAGTAGGGCCCAAGACCTGCTTAAAACTATATTTTTAGTACTGAAAATTAATGTGTTCACACCAGCCACTGAATCATTTTAAATGTTCTTTTTTAGTATATTAGGTATATGTGTTGAAAAGACCTATATTTCAATGAGGCTGTGGGGCCAGCGGTGTGAGAATAATGAGTGTGCTAATTTATTCATGATTTTAGCCGTATCATTATCTGTGTTGTTCCTTGTGGTTTTATTGTTTAATAGTATGTGTTGTGTGTTTTCGAGTCTATGAGGTTGTGGAACAAAAGCTCACATAAACTTCTAAACACTTAAAAAGAGACGATCTGTGTGTGTGTATTCTTTTTAAACCGCTGACTCTCTCGTGGCTTTATGCACACCTGCTCTGCACACATCATATGCTCGAGACTATATTTAGGTCAGGATTTTTTTTTATTTTTAAGACTGTGGTGCATAGAATAACTTTTACATTTATCTGCTTTCATCTGCTCAGTCATATTTCAAAAAGTTCCACAATGCATCTGTAATTTTATTAATTACAGATGCATGGTGGCTGTACTGTGCTTTCTGGACCATGACGTTGTGGATGCCAATTCATAATTTTTTACAATTTTCAATAATACTTCTCCAGCTGTGACAAAAGTATTTTTATTAGTGATGTTTACCAGAAAATGTCCAAGAGAAGCCCGTTTCTGCAACTTGGAAAAAAAAAATTCTGGTCACCATCTATTTGTTCTTTCTCTACATCATTGTGTCACTTTTATTGATAGTACACTGTAAAATTTGTCCTGTGAAATTTTGCTTTGCTGCTGATTGCAAGCCACAGCAGCCACTGAAAATGATTCAGTGGCTGCTGTGAACACATTAACTTTTTTGAGCTGTTTTTGTAAGACACTGAAGGGTTTGACTGTAGACCTTTGTAATGAAATAATTAGACACATCGCAGTGAGTAAAGCACAGGTTTAATTGATATTAGCTCAGTTCTTTGTCCTGCTAAGCCTTTTCAGTAAGCTAACATGCACAACACTTAAAGTGAAATTAAAATAATAATTATTTTTATTTATAGCCACCTCTCAAAACCCTCAGGGTTACCTTACATCAGCACAGCAATATATAAACATAGACAAATCACAGAACTATAACAACTGATCAAGGTAACAACAGACTAAAACCTTGTTACATGAAGGATATGCAAGCCCGAACAGATCGGTCTTGAGATGAGAGATCTGCTGGAAGTGCATCCAGAGTCTTGGGACAGAGCAGGTAAAGGCTGCAAGATCAGATTCATATTGGCGGAACAAGGTTCCCAAGGCCTTTGAAGGTGAGAAGGAGGATCTTGAAGGCGACGCTTGGGTGAACTGGAAGCCAATGGAGCTTTTTAAGAACAGGTGTTATTTGTTCATCTGGTTCTGGATATGATCTGGGCAGCTTCTGAACCAACTGAAGTTCATGGAGAAATTTGTGAAGAGAATTAGCTTAATCAGGTGAGTTGTGACAAGAACATTGACAAGTATGGTGGTAATATGAAGGTAAGTTAAGAACAAAGGTGCTTAATATTGCAAAGACGAAGCTAGGCCGATTGGATGTATGTTCCGTAAAGGACATAGTACTCCTGAGGATTTTGCCCAGAATCTTAACCTGAGAGAAAGGTTCAGCAGAGTTATCAGTAGATAATGAGAAACTGTAGATTTGATGCCAGTAAGAATGAGCTCAATTTTATTACCAGTACGTTGAAGACAATTATGAATAAACCAAACTTTAATTTCATTTAAACAGTCAGAAACAAATGTGGGTGAGAGAGCAACAGGTGCTGGTTCACCGTGTCTATTTCACGCGCATGCAGAAGTGGCAGTAATCTGCAGTAACAGCAGAGGGAGGAATTTTATTTCAAACCAACATAAAAGTAATCACGGGAAAGTGTTTAAACAGACATTATTAACTCGTTTGCATGTATATACATATTAGCTGCCTAGCTTAATCGTTTTGACGATTAAGGACCGTGGAATGTACTTCAAACGCTTTTTTGCTTACTACTTTGTGGCTTTAAACATATTGTCTCCCCCTGCTGGTAATGCAATTTCTGCACGTATACTTTGCAGTAATATCAGGTTGCATCACCTGCTCGTTCGTTTTGTTAACACTTTATTACACAGCCTGCGACTAAGGGCATACTTCCCCAGTAATTAAATGGATTTGCAATGTATTTTGTATGACATTAGAATGTAATAATATTTACATACAAATGCGTAAAGGTCGGTGCACTAGAATAAGTTGGTATAAGTCAGATTTTTAAAGGAAACAAAGAAATAATTGTAAGTAAGTAAATGCAAGTACCTTTAAGTAGTGCATAAGTCATTTTAAATACTTCATAATTTCATGTAGTGAAAGTAATGTAGTGGAAAAGCTAACAATAATTTCCCATCTTGCATCTTTAGTCCAGTATACTTCCTGGGGCACAGGCTGTTATGGAGTAGCTTAAAGTTGCCAGACTTCTGGGTATTTTAAATGAGACTCACATTATACTAAAAAAAAATGTTGGCTTGAATAATAGAAAATCCATCGTGCACATCAACGTAATGAATATTAAATAACAATGTGAAAGAAAATAAAAATGTAAAAGGCAAGGTAAAGTCACTTCATTATATGTCCGCGAAAATTACAGCGTACATACAGGGTTGGACAGGAAAATACGCTTCTTTTGCCACAAATTACTAGATAATTACATACGATTTAAAATTAGCAATGCAACTTTTGAAATTAAAAAAAGCACTACTTAAATTTACTAACAGTATTTTTTTGTTTGTTAGTTTGTTTCCTGTATAAACTTTTTACCTCCTTCTTCTAATGAAACTACTTTGAGGTATTTGTATGTAAATATAATTCCATGGTAATTTCAAATAAAATACACTAAAATTCAATTTAATTAGAAGGAAATTACACTCTAAGTGGCCGTATTATATAGTCTTACCTTTTTCTTCTTGTGTACATTGTTGTCAGCTGTTTTACTTTATTTGTCCTTTTATCAGCCTGTAAGTCAGATGCAGCAAAACACAATGAATTTCACCAAGGTGTATCAAAGGCTAAAGACATTAGGAAACTCACTGAGTGATGTCACCACCCTGAACTTATTGCATCTGACTCTTTCCTCTCTTTCTCGCTCTCTCACTCTCACTCACACCCACAAATGCCCACTCAGCAGACTGCAGCTTTAATATTTGCCTTGGACAATGGTCCACTCATTGTCCACTCAAGAGTTTCAAAATACAGAATGATTATCATGTGTATAATTTTTTACAATTCTAATTTCTGGGGTATTAAAAGGTTAGATTGCACCATTAGGTTGACTGTGAGCACAGGTGCTGATTAAGTTGATTCACTGAGGCAATTACAGCCAGATCCCCTTTAATTACTGTGGGTTTTATTGCAACTGCGTGATAATGGTGCACGGGGCCTGCAGGAGTTTTAGATGGAGATGAGATTGCAAAGTATCACACAAAGACACAAATCTACAGGATGGAGGATGGAGAGTCGCACACATACACGCAACAGGGGTGGGGGGTGGACTGACCTATTCGCCCACAAAAAATGAAGAAAAAAAAGCCCAAAAGGTTAAAAAAAAACCTCATTTTGCTTTCTTTCCATTTTTCTCAGGATTCATCACTCTTAGTCATACACATTCACTCTACTGTATGTCATCAAGCAGAGGAGTTGGAGAATACTAACAGAACAAAACTTTAAGGCTACACTGTAGCAGAGACAGATGCTAGCTACAATCCAAAAATCTGGTAGAGCTAAGACAGATGGAGTGTGTGTGTGTGTGTGTGTGTGTGTGTGTGTGTGTGTGTGTGTGTGTGTGTGTGTTATGCACTCCCCTAAATTCATAGCATGTCTTGCCACACACCTTTCACACGCACAGACAGCCTGACAACCTCCTAAACTCCACTCCACCCCATTCCACTCGTACACACAACACACTTGCCACCCTGCTCGACACAAGCATGCAATAAGAAACAAGTCGACAGCTACACAGCAGGCAATATCCCCTCCCTTCAGCCTCGGTGCCTGTTTCGGATGCATCTGGTTAGTAAAAGCTGACAGAGGGCTGGCCATGCCTCAAAGGAGAGCAGAATGAGGAATTTCGGCGTTCCCCCACATCACCCCTGAGATGCAGGAAACACAGGAGCGCCCCCGCTCCTCCCACCCCGAGCAGCCGCTCACACACAAACACAACTGGTGTACTCCTAAGATGCCCTGTCACCAGGAATGGAAATGGAAAGCGGCACACACATCCGTTATCTAAATGTTAACTCCAGTGCCCTTCTTGTTGTCACAGGCGGGCAAGGTTAGCCAACACTAGGTGAGAAGCTTTGCTTTGGGCCTCTGCCACAGAAACCCTTCCCTGTTGGAAGACAGGCACAGTCTGATACAAAGCCACTGCAGCTTGCTGCAATATCATGTGTACATAGTGTTACTTTGCCTCCATCATGAACATCATGGAGGTGCAGAGAAGCACAGAGAGTATTTCTACGTAGATCTTTTGTGCCACTCACTCAAGTTCTACTTTATTTGTTAATAGTTTAAAGATTTGAAAAGAGGTATGTGTGAGCTCCTCACCAAGCTTTGTTATTTTCAAATGTTTGAATTTATGTAGTAGATTTATGCAAGCAGATTTTTTTTTTCCAAAAGTTCCCTACTGACTTTGTCGCAAAGAAAATTTATGGTGCTAAAAAGGTGTCACTTCAAGGAGTTATGTCAAAAGGATTTACATTTGATTGATTCAAAGCAGAGGACTCCTGCTGACAGAGAGCGCTAAATTTGCCTCTCTACAGTATCTTTGGATGTCATAGTTGCTAAAAGACCCATACCTAAGATTTGCAATATTTGCATTTACTGTGATTTCTATTGTCCTTTTGTTAGATCCATCCATCCATCCATCCATCCATCCATCCATCCATCATGTTTAAAGTGGAAGTGGGATTTATAATAGACTGACAAATAATTACTTAGGTCCATGTAATAATCGATAACCCAGTGTTTATAAGATTAACTTTCTGGCACTGAAATAAGTCAAAATGTATGCAAAATTACATATTAATAATATCACCACTTTTTTCTTTTGTTTTGCATGCATAAAAGATGTTCTCTTTAATTCATTACTGTAAGTCAGTTTTAAATGATATAGAAAATAGCACTGTTGGTAGGTATGCTTTCGCTCTTTGCACTGAGTGAAAGCTGGCTGTTTATGTTGTTTTTAATAATTAATCACTGACATTTTAAATTGATAATATGATTCCGATCTGTTTCTGCTGAACTTGCAACATCTAAGTAAAATAGAGAATGAACATTTTTTAAAACCACTTTAGAGCCTCACCAATACAAAAAATATCAGTATTCATAATTACTAAAGCTCTCTACCCTATGCACGGTAACCAGTTTCTGTAATTTGAACAGTATTATACTGGAATATGCATTATAGCGGAAGATAGTTTGGAATATGTTTCTTATGTGTGAAAGAAAAACATTCCAAACTGGGAGAATTAAATAACGGTGACAAACATTTGACCTAGTATATAGTTAGGTCATGTTCACGGGGTGGAGTGCTCTTAAAACTTCTGCCCTGTTTGGTGCTGATTAATCACAGCACCATGACATCTCTTTGGCTTCAGCCCAGAAGAGATGTGTTAGACATGCAGTGCTTCAGCACTTCTCCAGGAGCTCCTGTGAACAGGATAGATTAGGGGTTGAGGGTTTAAGGAGGAGAAGGGCGGAGACAAGTGGACAGTTGCAATGGACAGACTTGCGACTCTGAATACGGTCTGATGCAGCGCAGGCGGTATTTACGCTCTGACGGCTGCGGGAGCCGGGTATATTTAGCCGCCTTGAGATATCGCGCTGAGATGAGATTTCAAAGTGAAGTACCTGTTTGAAGATGCATGGCATTCCACAAGGGTGGGCAAGGGCTACTGGGTATAAATCTAGCACCCCTGCACCTGGCGTTAAGACAGGGAGGGAGTATGACACCTAAGATTTAGAATGTCTAACACACAAGCCGTACATGTGTAAACTACAGATTCATCCATATAAATTTACACACTTACGAATGAAAAGCACCAGACACATCACTTTTCATTATTAATGTCCAGACAGCTACACAGACTGTGGATATTAGAGGTTCACCTGTGTCTTTCCCTCTTTGCTAAATGTAATTCCCATGAACGCTCCCAGTGTCATTCGTCATGGCCTGATTTTGGTTGGAGGACATCCTGGGAAAGTGAAGTTAGAAGGAAAAAAAAGAATGGTTATACATTTTGACCCTGCGAGAGACTTAAGATTGCTTACGACACCCACCGAGTACTGTGATCACATGGCCGTCTTGTAATTGGACAGGTTGAGCATTTTACTAACTTTTATGGTATTGCCAAACTAGATCACATCCAATGAACATGAGACAATCTTCTAGTTTATTTAGTCTCGCTTTAATTTTCTTTTGAGGAAATGGTTCAAGAATTTAATGAAAATTGTTTTAACAGCTCATCTTGCAATCATGATCCAGCTTTCTGTTCTCACATCCTAATGTTGGAGTGAGTGCCAAATCTGAAAGGTTTCCTCGTCTCTTGGGTCACTGTAGGACGAGACCTAATCAGGGGTCTAAAGTGAAGCACGATCTTAAGATATGATACCAATCCCTCTTAAGAGTTTCACACCACAGGTCATTTCCTCCTGCTGATGACACCAAAATAAAATCTTCATGGGGAGTCTCCATGTCTTTGTGTTGACCCCCCAATCCCCCTGACACACACATCCATCCATCTGCGTAACAGAGGAATAACTCTCATAGACTCCCCTGTTTGTGAGGAATTTGCTCGGCTGCAGATTAGATTTTCAGGAATCTGCAATATGAGTGACACTTTAGACAGCTGTGTTAAACAGTAAGGCACAGTGTATGTGATCAGCTTGCTTTGTAAAGCCACCGCTTGCTTATTGCATTTCCCCTGAGCCTCAGGGGAATATTAATCAAATATTCATACGTCCCCTGTAAATACTTGGAGAACACAGTCAGCCCTCAGACCGCTGTGCTCTGCCACACAAATGCTCTTTCATGTCGGTGAAAAAAAAAAAAAATCCCAAATGTCCCATCATCCCTCCTGCCCATTCAACCCTTCCTCTTCATCGTACAAAGATCTTTTGCTCTTGCATATTTGATGTTCCTGCTCTGTCCAAACAGTCAGTTGCCCAGCCACTAAACAAAAAAAAGAAACTTGCCACACAGATCAGACAGTGGATCTAAATGATGCCTTTATGCACTTTGCCATTGCTTCAGCATGGCAGAGAACAGATGGATTCTTCTTTCTGTCCCTCCATCCTAACCCTTGCCCTGTCTCCAACACAGAAGGGACAGTTTCCTCCTTAAAAAGCATGCCTCATCATGATACAAGAATTTGTATTGTACAGGAAAACAGTCCGGCATAGCTCAAACTAAAGGGGCAACAGACAGATTATCCATGGTAACAGAGCTTTGCACACAAGGATATTTTCTTTTCCTCCGCAGAGGAACACAATTGCTGCCAGTGTCACTGGGTCACATTTTTTCCGGTTCCTGGTTAATGGGCTGTAGAGATGGTTAGCACGTACGATTAGTTTTAATCTACTACATTTGACTGGGAGAGAAAGGAACTGAATACATTTCAACACACCACTGAGGTTTGCATGTAGCACTGATTTTTTTTTTTTTTGTCCTAGGATGGCTCAGGATTCTTAAAGTGAACAAAAAACAAACTAAGCAAAAGAAAGAAAAAAAGATTTCAAGTTTATTTAACTCTTTTTTGCTTGGCAGTGGTTAAACATTGTAATTTTATAAGTTAATTTATCCAAGCAGACAAAGCATGTGTTTAACAGACGGAATACTTCCTTCATCATGTATAGTTACTATGAAACTGTGTCACACCTGGTTCTTACTCACTCAGTGCTGGAGAACAGAATGAAGAAAACTGAAATATGGCAAGGTGCATGGCATGAAATGTTACAAAACCCCCTTTGTATGAAAAATATCTCTCAAAAATGTGGAAATAATGGAGTAAAGTAGTATAACAGTGCTTATAGTGTTGACTTCAATCTCTATTGTCAATCCCAAAAAACTTTTAGCAGCCTCTAGATTACAATTCCCTGAATCAGATTTAAAAGAGTCTTTTTTAACTCTTTGATTCATTTGCTGTTATAAACGTGTTAGCTATAAAGAGGTGATATCCTACAGAGAATCTTATTGTTAACATTACATTTATAACAGATAGTGCTTTGTGCTTTACAGAACATGGCACAGTTAACCCCTTAGCAAATCCTAGTGATGCAAGCAGGCAAAAATGCACATAGGCAAGCAAATACACCACACCATGTTGCAAAGACAAAGAAGTTAATTATAAAAAAGATATTAACAGTGTTTTTAAAACACTCCTTCAAAGCATATGCTTCTGCATTCTGCTGCTGAGATGCTCTTCATTCTTGTTTTTTGGCAGAGATGTTTGAAAAAACTACTTGCTCTGCCCATCTTCATAGACTGCCTAGGTTATACTAATGAAGACTTTTACCATACCTGTTAGGCTACTGCTACCTACACTTAAGAGTTCTCTAGTTGCAACCCTATGATTTAAAAAAAATAATCTAACACTGATCTTAGTTTATAATTACTACTTCGACATGGCATTCTCAGTCCTTAATTCACAAAACTGAGGTGTGAACTTGATCTGGCGATCATTATAAGCTTCTGATTTAAGGTGCAAAATCTCAAGTCCTCTGAAATCTGATGAGTTCACAAAATCTCTATCAAAAATATGATAATGGTGTAAAATGAACAGTGCTCTCCCAAATGCTCCCCTTTGCTAAAATACCATTTCAAAACAACACCAAAAAAAATGTTAGGTCACTGAATTCAGTAGAGCACAAAAAGATGTTCCAAGGCTTCCTGGCATATTATTCAACATGTTCACATTACCTACAAACATAAGTCTCACCAGTTAATTACAAATTCATCAGTAAAGTGTCCGGGATGCATAAACTGTATTCGTGTAGTTCCATAAACCTTTATATCACTTACATGAGGCTTTGGACTTTAACAAATTAGATTAATCAGAAGAGGACTTGTTCTCTGTACTTTAAAAAAGGGCTGTCAAAGCAGCACAAAGTCTCCGACGGTGGTGACCGTCCTCCGCGGGTCACGGATGAAGGGCCACTCTCTCTTTTCAGGGGTCAGGCCTGCCGACAGGTTGTAATCTCTGCCGTGACCTTGCACGAAAGTGAATGCGGGGTATTTCTCCTTCGATGATGGCTGCAGCAGCTGGAACAATAAAGCAGTGTTTCATGGCTTTGCTTTTAAAGGCTTAAGATAACAAGGCTTAGGATCTTCTTTTCGAAGATGCAAATCACATTCATTTCACTTAAACAGAAAGGGTTTTTTTTTTCTAAATTTAAGGAGGACGGATTTTGGTTTACAACAACAAAACGACTGGTGTGAGAAGTAAGAATTGAGACAGATTTATGGCTAAATGGTGCCACCTGCTGTCCAACTCAGGTTACCTGACGGATATATTTGCCAGGACAGGAAACAATGAATATACAGCAGTATTACAACAACAATAACAGCATGTAAAATAAGGAAAGAAATTGTGAGGAGTCACAGTAACTATCAAGGTATCCTTTGCTGTGGTCTCACCTTAGACAGCTCCTGACTGATCCTCTCGTAGTCTTGAACACTTCTGGAATAGAAACCAACGGTACAGCTCGGGTCCATCTTGCTGAAAGGCATCTTCTTTGGCGAGGGGCAATGATACGACTAGACAAAGAGAGACAAAATACATGAAAATATTCATCAAGCTGAAGGGCCAGGTGACTGCGGGGCATACATACACACCATGACAGCATCGACACCAAATAAGATGTATTCTGCGTCACATGATGAATGCAATCCTATTTATCTGCTGTCACAGCATCTGAAATTTAACACCTTGTCACACTGTATACCACGGCGTGCAAAAAGCATAAAACAAAGTTTCGGCACAGTGCTGTGTGCCGATTTGTACGTACGGGCCCTGAAATATTAAGGCTTACGGCGCCCGAGCCCGTATTTGCCATATTTCTCTTAAGTGGCAGCTTCAGTTATCCGAGCGGCAAATAAATCAGCAGCTGGGGACTCTGTAATTGGACCGAGTGCTGCTTTAAGATTCATACCCTTAAGTACTAACAGCAACTATTAAATTCACATTACCGGGCCCCCCCAAGTCAGCTCGTCTGTGTAATTTCACATTACCTGAAGAGGGAAATCGCTGGTGCTGACATCCACAAAAGACTGACAGTAATGAGGGTCCATGTAAATCAAGCTGTCATCTGCAAGGACAAAACAAAAGACAAGTTATTCAAAAACATCCGATTATTACAAAAATGCGTTTCTCCCCCAATTTCTATGCAGAGCAGCTCAAAGTCACCACGCTTAGCCTACTGTTAGGCTTGTGGTGCGTCAAATATGCCTCCCAGAAGGTTGTTGCTTTTTAATATCCACCGGGGTGGATTAAATTCTACATAATCAGATGCGTTTGTACAAGCCCATCCTTTACACCCACAAAAAGAGGTTGTCATTTAATTTTTGTGTGGGGGAATTACTTTTACAAACACACAATTATATTCGACCATTTGCATATGATAAATGCCGCGCCGAGGTGCGCCTTGGCAGGGAGAATGTATTGCTTGTCATTTAGACATCATCCACCACTGTATTTCAAATTGGTAAAATGTAAATGCGTAAATATTGACTGCCAAGATGTACAACTGAAGGTTCCTCCTGGCTCCTGAAGGTGATGAAGAGTGGCTCACTTTGGGGCTCAGATGAAATTTAATGCATGCCTCCTATGGAAATCAATTACGGCTCACAACTTGGGAGGTTTACTTGTGATAAATGGGCAAGGCTTTGATGGGTCAGAGAGAATAAAGTAAGCCCTGCTTCACTTGCTTCCATCTCCACTCCTCTCCGTTTTCCTCGCGCAAACAAGAATACATTAACTCACTTTGTCTCTTCACATAAGAAGGGTATATTATGCAAAGTAATTTGCTATTCGCACCAACCTCTCTGTGCGTCTTCTTTCCCTCGTTTCCATTACTAACCTTGAAATCCCACGAAGTAGCAGGCCTGTTTGGGCTTCCCTCCGATGATGCCTATGCAGTACTCCAGACTCAAAATGCTCTAAATGGACACAGAAGGACAGAACGGAGATGCGCGGTCTTAAGTTTCCCACCATCCCAGTGGCAAAATCCAGTTATCTTGACTTTCTTTAATCTCCAAACATCTTCGTTCTTATTAATATGAATCTAATATTTGTTTTGTAGGGTTTTTGTTTTTTAACCACTCAAATCTAGATGCATTTTTCACCTTTGCAAAGTCAAAATACTCTGGGTTTGTCTTCTCCCCTCCGAGCCTAACAGGGACGAGGATGATTACAGCTCTGCTCTCCGGTGAGGTGGAAGCATGCACTGGATGGTCGTTCTGTGGCAGAGTAGGGGCGTCTGGTGTCTCATCAGAGGTCCGCTCTGCTCTCGGTGCCCTGTGGCAATCGACGACATCAGCGCTGTATACTACAAAGGATCAATAACACATAAGGTCAGATCGAGGTCATTCAGTCTGCTGTGTTTTTCACCAAAATCCATTTGGATGAACAGTCAGCAGTAAGTAGTTGGTAAACATTGTTTTTTGTCACATTCCTGTTTTCTTTTTTTAATTAAAAAAAAAAAAGTTTTTTTTTTAAAATAAAAAACAAACAAACCCCAAAACAAAAACAGTTTTAGCTAAGAGCTGCCACAGAATGGTGACCTTATACAGTTATGCCACTATACTGAATTTAAAAAGGAGGGTGGCTTTTGCTTTTTCTCTTATGGTAAAGTCTCTGCCTTAGAAAGATCATTTTGTTATTTGATTATGACTTTGACTATACAACTAAACAAAACTTTTTCTTTTAAAGGGTAAACCGTGTACCATCTTCTCTTGCTATGATATCGCCCCCTGCTGCTGCCGCAGTAGAGCTCATTACTTTCAAAGTAGCGTCCACCTGTTGTAGATACTTTATTTACATTCATGTAACCAGGGGAACTACATGATGGGAGAGATACTCAAAGATCACATCATCACTGTAGCTAAACTACTATCTATCAGGGGCTGGTCAGATTTTGTGGTTAAGAACACCGAGCACCTCTTTAGCCTTTTTAAAATCTACTCTACAGGCCTCAGTGCAGCATGTTAAATGTTAAAATTCATGACAGTATAGTTAAAGACTGAACAAGTATGACTGGTTTGGAAGGGTTGTCAGGTAGAAAGCCTCTTTTTTTTTCTAAAAAGTGGCAGCATGGCTCCGGTTTGCAGAGTCGCACCTGAACAAACTACAAGACTTCTGTCCATTTGACAGACGAGACCAAACAGAAGGTGTCTGACCATCATGCATAACTCCACTTTTTCACAGATGACTTCTATACTATGGTCTCACGGTATGGTTTCATTTGTCAAGTGTTCATTTGAGACTATGCTTAAGGAATTTTAAGATCTTCAAAGGATCAGGTAATTTTTATGTCATGACACATACAAAATGGTTGTGCTTTCTTTATCACATGACTTTCACTTGTATATATATATAAAATGCTAATCTGCTAACTGTGCTAGTTAGCATGTGGCACTTATTAAGTCTGGTGCATGCTAGTGTGTGCTATGGTAATTTTTTAAATCCCTTTTTTACTTAATAATAACTAAAAATAGTAGCAATAATTATTTTTTTGATTACTCAAACTATGAACCAGAAAAAAAATCTACTGTATTAACGAGACTGTGAATTTAAAGAGCTGTTTTATCTGTGGAATAAACTGATTGTTTAATATCTCATTCTCAAGAAAATATTTTTTAAAATGGCAAAGTTAAAAATGCTCAAGGTAATGTTCCTGGATTTCACTTTCTGTCCATGTGAAACAAGAGAGGATACACAAATTCTCATAGTATGAAAAGCAGGAAACAGTCAAAGTTGGCATTTAGATAAATACATCACCAATAACTGTCTGTCTTTGACTTTAGAATCAGCTCTCAAGTTATTGAGGTTAAGAAGAGCCCGGAGTAGGAGGTTATAGATTTAGAATGGATGTGTTTGTTGGGTAATAGACACAGCGAGACTACTGTCACTGCTTTACGCAGCTCCAATCTCACGGCAGCAAAAAGATGGCGGAAAACGCAAGGTCCGCCTGGGCGCTGTGCCCAGTCTCCCATTTTATCAACAGCAGGCTCATCTTTCATACCTGTGCAGTCTTGGGAGACATAGGCAGTTATACACGCCAAACCAGGGTCCATCGCTTCCTCGACAGCTTTCCTAAGAGAAAGGGAAGGAAGACAAGAAGAAGAAGCAGAGAGGAAATGGATGAGAAATGGAAGTTTGTATCTGGAGGTTATGCTAACCCGACATTGAGGCTTTGTTCATCAGCACATTGCAAAGTTAAACAGCAACAGGTGGGTGTTTTAAACAGGTTAAAATATATGAAGATATTTCCAGATAATTACACAGTTGTTGATAGACACATATGGTCACTAGATTGTATACATTATAATTATTTCATGATGATTAATAAAAATTAAGTCTCCATCATTTAATGTAAACATGGTTGCATTAGATGATGATTCATTGGCACAAATGAATTTTGTGGAACAGCTATGTGGAGGCTTTATAATGGCTATGATTTTAATACAGGCACGTTACATATGCACAATTAAAAATACATTAAGCAGGTTATTATTTTTGTTTTTTTATTTTTCAGCAGTACAAATTTTTTGGTGTAGTCTCCCTCCTCGGGCTAAAATGATTTACTGACCTCAAGAAAATGTTTATTTTTTTCAATTACTTTTATTTTATGATAATTTTTTTTTATGTCAAGACAAAGATGCATTTGTACATTTTCTTTCCTGTTACATGTTTTAAATCGTAGATATTAAAAAAAATGGCTAACATGACTAACATGGCAACTAATATAAACTTCAATCAGTAACAAAACCCTGTTATTTTTGTTCTAAACAAAACTAAACCATCACTGATGCATAGTCATGATTAAATCAATCAAATCAAATGGAAACAATTGTAAGTTCAGGCCATAACATTAAACCTACTTGAGGATGTGTGCTACCACAGCTGGTCCGTACCAGTCCCCGGCCTGTTTTCCCATTGTCAGGCCTAAGCGGACGAGTCTGTGGAGGCCCAGTGGAGTCGAAGGGCTATCTCCAAACCAAGACACCAGAGTGCGGTGGTACATCTCCTTTAAATGTGCATCTGCCTCCTCTGCAGATCCAAGGGAAAGTGCTTGGGCCTGTGGTGATGAGCTACGTACAGAGGGTGCAGGAGCACCTTGCAGGGAAGCCTCCAGAGAGGCCACCAGACGTTTGGCTGCAGTTGTAGTCCACGTCTCTGTGTCTAAAGGCTGGAGTGTCAGCGCTTCTGACCAAGTCCAGTCTTTGGACAAATATAACATGTGAGTAACAATTAACATTTCCTCTGTGAACACAAATGCTACTTAAGTTTGTTTGGAAAAAAAATCTCAGAATATTTAAATTCCAAGTTCTGTAGACTGACACAAATTTTTCAGCATTCACCAAAATCTCATTCCAGCTGCGAAGCACAGTGGAGGGACCTTTGTGGCTTGGGGCTTTATTGCTGCCTCAGAACCTTGACGCCTTGCAGCCATTGAGAGAACAATGACAGCAAAACTGTATCAAGGATTTTCCAGGAGACTATCATCAGGAATCGTTAGACGATGCTACATGGCAATGACCCAAACCACACCAAGAGTTTAACTGAGACAATTTTTTCGCAAGCAGCTACAGCAAACGTCTAATGGTGCCAGTTGCTGATAAGAGAAGCTCTAAAAGCTACTAAATTCAAGAGATTGCTTACTTTTCCAACCCCTACTTTGGTTTCTCTGCAGCCTTCTCAAAAGCAGGGTAAAATAAACTACAAAATGTTACTTCAAAGGTGTTACATAAGTAATCTGCACCATTCTAGCAGGACAGAAAATAGTTAGAGAATTCATACACGACACAGTACTTGCAGTGCAAGGACAGGCTATAGGTTTTTAAAGCCTGATATGAGAAGTAGAAAATAATAGAGTCAACTCCTTTGACCAACTCTTTATGAGGATCTTTGAACCTGATCATTCAACATATCAAACTTCCATTTAGAACATTAAGAACAAAAAGTCATTCAGACCTTGAAATTAAAGGTTTTTGCCCTAAAGACTCTGAACCATGTGTGCTTCTGTAAAGGAATAGGTGTCATTCTGTTCAATTACAAGTTTGAGTGTCCCAGTATTTCATTTTAACTGTGCCTCAGCCTTACAAACAGGGAGGGAGCTGAAGGCGGGGAGAATGGGAGTGGCCCAGTCCATAAAATGGACCAGAATAGAGTCTAAGGCATTAACTAAATGACCTTGATTCAAAGTGAATCAAAGCGAAAATTGATCAATAAATATCCTAAAGTGGCCATTAGTCATTTTATAGAGAAATATTTCATTAGTGACATATTTTAGATTTGACAGAAGAACAAGTTTTAAATATTGTTTTCTAAATGACTGCTTTAAACCGGCAGTCATTCATTATGTAGACTAGAGCTGTTGAGAGACAATGGATCTTACAAAGATATTAAGAGTTCGCTCATTTGGATGCCTTGGACCAACTAAAAACTTACGAATTAAGGAAACTCTTCAAACTTCAAACGAGTTTTTCAAAAATAAGCATTAAACAAAAAATAAATTTAAGCTTAATTAAAGTGACAAAAGATGTTATCTCACAGTTGATGTCTTTGGAAAACAAAGAGAAACACTCAGCAGTTTACACTGCAGAGATCTTAGGACAATAGAGTTTGTCTGAAACACAAACAGGTGAAAACACCAGACTAGTACACCTAAACTGCCAGGGCTGTCATCGGGTGAGACATCAGGTACATGGTGCACAAGGTCACAAGCCTATCTCATGGATAACACATTCACACCTACAGTCAATTTAGAATCACCAATTATCCTAACATGCCTGTCTTTGTACTGTGGGAGGAACCCACACATGGACAGGGAGAACATGCTCCACACAGAAAAGCCCCACATAGCCAATGGATTCAAAGGCAGGTGCGCTAACCACTGCAACACTGTGCCGCTTGGGACCAAAGACATTTGGACAATGAACTAATTTGAATATTTAAACTTAGAATGATATATGATTTTTATTTTTCATAGATCTTGTTGTAAGGGGTTATACTGTAGCACAGCTGCAGTACCATCATTTTCCTCACCTCTTCCCAAGAAGTGCAACATAAGTCCTTGAGCCAGCATCATCTGACCAGCCCTCAGCATGCAGCCCCAGCCACAGTCAGAGGTCAGTGTGCTGCCTGGCAGAGGGGAAAACTCTTCCCTGTAGGTGAGCCAGACACGGGATGCAAAATCCCTCCGGAAAGCATCCACATCCCCCATAACAAGGTCCTCAACAGAGGCTTCAGTAGGACTCTCTTCATCTGTGGCTAAAAAAAGATAAAAGGGATTTGCAGTTACTTTTTAATTGTGTCAATTATAATAAAATGATCATTTTAACTTTCTTATTGCCATTTCTTACTTGTGGCTCATACTAATTGGCGTAACTGCTTAGCGCAATTTATCTACAAATTCAATGGATGGATCAAAGACACAATCCTGCTATTTCACTAACCACAAATATGAGAATGATCTAAACAATATCTACTTAGATGTTGATTCGTAAAAATTACACAAGTTAATAATGGTGCTTAAGTTATTTGTTACATATATACTGTATACAATTTTTTTCAATAAAGTTGGGTGCTGGGTCAAGTGTACATAAAATAATTAAAAGTGAGCCTATAATTGTGTGGGGTATAATGATGTGCGATTCTGTTTTTTGTTTTTGTTTCACACAGTTTCCCATCTTTTGGGGAACCAGTATTGTATGTGACTTTTTATTACAGGGAATTCAATCAGCATAAAAGTGTCCATTTATTTATGTACCTGCATGTGTTCATGCATACCTTCAGCCTTAAAATGGTAACATTTTCCCAGAAGCAGCACAGGAGAATTTCTACTGAATGACGTCTTTGGTTTGAGAGCCCAACCTAAGACAGAGTAAACAGACAATATGTCACAGCTTCATCGATGGCGAGATTTAACTGACACACCTATCCTAGGAAACTAATCAGTAAGTGTACTGGGTCAGTTCCGTGACTCCTGACTTCTTGTTAATAAGACGGAGAGCGTTCGCCATTGGACAAAAGTAGGCCAGTAGAGGGAAAACATACAATACAATGTGGAAACGTTTGATGAAGAACTATTTTAAGGAGTGACTAAGCAGCATAAGACTGTGTGAGTGTGTGTTCTGTTGTAGAGAACATGGACAAGTCAAAGCAACACATCAGTGACGCGTGCATTGAAAACAAAGCAGGCACTCAGGGCTAAACATTGGTGTGTGTGTGTGCGTGTGTAAGCCTGCAGCCAATTACTTACTGTACTTCACATTGTGCCACACGGACAAGAACTTTGTCTTCAATTTTTCCACCTCGTCGCTCCCTTTATTCTCCATTTGAAACAGTGAGGGAGAAAACCCATTCCCATTCAGCCTACAACCGTTTTACGTGACGCGCACACAGTGTTAACTAACTATGACTTCGAGGTACAAAAATGACATGACATTAAAGCTTGCAGTGAGAACATCGCTTCATTTTAGTTTCCTCCATCCGTTCGTGTTTCCCTCACAGACGCGTTGCAGCTCCGTGTTGAAACATGTCAAAAAGATCATTTAAAACACAGTTTGTCGTCCAGTAGTTGCGATATGAACTCACACCCCAAACACGAACGCCAATATTTACATTTTGAGGAAGTAGAAACAGTGAAGTCAGGTGATCTCGCGGTGCTTCCGCTGGGAAGAAGTAGTAAAACCGGTGAGGGTTAGCCTGAAAAATAAATCCAGACAACCCGACAGGGCGGCGTTAAAAGCGGTTCCCTTTCAGTCGATTCACTCGGTACAACACATAAGTATGGGATATCACGCCCTCGCGTGTCCTGGCTGAAGAAACCTTTATTCACGCCTTTA
>NW_024582759.1:399048-464132 GCF_018398535.1 Haplochromis burtoni
ACTGTGATGACAGCGGCTATATGTGCGGGCGGGGCCGTGCGCGTGTCATCACACGTCATCTGCCGTAAAGGCGTGAATAAAGGTTTCTTCAGCCAGGACACGCGAGGGCGTGATATCCCATACTTATGTGTTGTACCTCGTTCCTCTCCTTCAGGGAACAGAAGTTATAGACATAACTAATCGTTTCCCATTATTAACTGCCTTTAACTCCACTCTGCTTTGTTTGGGTAGTTCTTTGAATAAGAACAAGCGCTCTCTGTCGTACAAATGGGCAGGGCGTGGTATAAAAAAATATTTTAATTACATCGCTACAATGGCTGATGTTCATTTTCATCGTATTTATTTATTCATTCAGTCCTTTATTTTTTATGGATCTAGTGTACCGTTACAGTAGTATACAGTAGAGATTTAACCTATCAATGTTATACAGTTATCCTGATAATATTCATTTTTTCTTTCTCTTACAGAAATTCGACTATTTAGTTTAACTCCTATTACTGTTGACACTTGTTAAGTCTTAACAGTGTTAAGACGGTTGCGACTTAATTATTTTAATAATGTTGACAAATGGTTCTCTAAATTTACGTGTTTGCTTTTACTACAGCTACTGCAGTCTATTTAAACATTTACTGTAAACCGATTTTCAGGAAATAAAAACTTTATTGAAATTGTCGTTTTTAAAAAACAAAAAACTTTATTCTATTATTTCACAAAACCTGAAGACAACATTACTCGGTGGCTTCTAAAGTAATCCGTATAAAAGAAGAAGATGATAAAATGTACTCTCTTTTCTTTTGAATGTGTTTCATTTACATTATCTACAATTGACAAAGTCTTTATGCTATTTGTTTTCATTTCTACGGTATTATGATTATTGTTTAAGGTTGTTAAGGACGACAATGAAGTAGTTCTTTTTTCATATATATATATTTTTCTCAGTTATGTCGCGCAAACTTCCAGTCCTTTTTAAAAATACTCCTTTGTTTAACTCATGCATACAAATCGGCATACAAAGTAACTTTTACTCAAGTATCAAATGTTGAAGTTTAGTACAAATGTGAAGCACTATACATCAATATTTTACTTCTACTTATTTCTACTCCAATATATATTGAGAAACAAATATTTTAACTTACAACTTAATTTATAAATTATTATTATCCATCAAAAAATACTGCTGCTTTACCCGTGAAGACAAAAAAATGCAAGTAAAAATATTTGACATGTATAATCATGCAAAATTATCAGTATTATTTACATATTTCAGCTTCTTATAGGTCCTGCACCTGGTTTTACTATAATTTCGTGATAACTGCTTTTCCCGATAATTCTCAAGTGTCTTTAGTTTTGAAAGATGTTCATGTTCGCTATTCATTAATAGTATTTTATCCGTAATCCTTCTTCCTTAACCCATCCGAGTTCTTTTTGAAATGAGAATGCGCAAGTACTTTTCATTGGGTGTGTTCTGTGGCACAGCGTTACGTTCATTACGGTAATGATCCATTCTCCTGTTTTCCCGTTTTTCCCTGTGGCCGTATTGAGTGGAAAACGGAGTCTGCCTGCTGCCTGCCTGCCTGGGAATTTGCTTAAGCACATCAGCGGCCACTGCCATGGCTGAACGCCGCGCCTTCGCCCAAAAAATTAGCAGGTAAAGACTTAACATACCGCAACGTGCTCGCAAAATGCCCACCGAGGACTTCCATGTAGGTCGCCCTCAGACCAATGCCGAGGGAACCCTATGAAGGAGGCCCAGCCGCCAGCGCAGCCTTGCTGCTCTGAGCTAGCCGCTTGTTAGCTGTGACTGCAAAGATGCTCAGACCCACCCAGACAGACAGCGACACTGCTAGCTGCTACTGTCCTTTACCAGTGAATACTAACAAAGGGGTGATATCATATTTATGTATGTGTCCGGGGTGGAGAGGAAACAGACTTTCAATAATTATAATTACCGAAATGAACGTAGCTACTGTAAATTGATAACCGTTAATTTTGGACAAGTAGCTATCTCGCTTACAGTAGCTAACGATGGGCAGCTAGGTACTACTGGCACTGGGAGAGATGTGCCTGAACTTTGTTATGTTTAAAGATTTACCTAACTGAAACGAGATTGCACATTTATTACTTGGAACAAAAGCCTCCCTCCGCTGATATCAAATACTGATATTATAATCTCTTCCCCGCCCCTCAGACAGATCAAAGTAATCTCTTTAACAAAGGGCTTTGTGCAAGCTGTCAAATGCCATCTTCCCAGTCAGTGTTCAGATAGCTGTACAGTACAGATCAACATAGACGTATTTAATCACTGTTATTGCTGATCAATTAATGTCCGAACAATGAAGGCGTTTTAAAAATTGTTGAGCAAGTATATGCATGCATGCCTGCTGGTTGACCTGTTCTCTATGTGGTGCTGTTAGATGAGATAAGAATTTACATCTCTCTGGAGAGCGTTTCACTGTGATCCACAGTGAAGGGAAAGATGATTACATAAGACCACAGACATGCTCCTGAGTGTTGTCTTTTTTAAAATCGATAATCTATTTGAAGCAAATGTGTTTTCATTATTGAACTGTAGTAAGTTCACTATCATCTTGACATTTTCCCGTAGAAGTTGTTTATGTCCCGACTGAAAGAATATGAATCTACCATATATTAACTTTCCATCGTATTATTGGGACTTTACATTATTATTAAATTACTGACAGGATGATTCTGAGATGCCTTTTGGATGGCATGCACATGAGCATGCAGAGTAATATAAGTTGCGGCCCTCATTAAGAAACCTGTGGCATTTAATGACATTTTTCTGGCTCAGTTTAAGTAGACAAAGTAGATTTGTTATTGAATTTGGCTGCTTTATATTGCAGTTGTGATATTATATCTGTATTATGGGCATAACAGGCCTCAATAAAATTGAAATGGTTCCCTGTTAATCTTCTCACAGCCTGTTGGAATGCTTTTTAACATGCTAAAATTATTCACGTAACAAAGGACAAGAGTTCTCTGCTGAACTTGTTTAGCTACACTCTTTCTTTTTAATGAAAGCTATTATCACATATTTTTTGGCCTTTTGAAAGGGTACAGTGAAGAGTGACAGGAAAGCAGAGGTAGAGAGAGAGGGGAAGACAGGCGGCAAAGAGCTGTGGGTCGGATTCGAATCGAGGCTTGCCACTCTCAGCCACGGGCATACGGTTGCCTGCTCATCCCAGCGACCTAAACTGGTGCCCGCTATCACGTATTTTAAGTCAAATTTCCTCCGACTCAGAAGGCACAGTCCTGCCTCAGGATTGTTAAGCTATGATTCTTCTTTTGCTTCCACTTTCTATTTTGCGCCTGGGAAGAGAAGTTGTTGTTTTTACCATCTTTGTCAGATATCCTGTTTGCTTAATCAAGTTATTCCTCTGTGCAGTGACCAGTGCTAAGTAAAGGTCTGGCAGGAGGGCTCGGGGAGCAGTGTGGAATGTGTTTGTCAGTACAGCCTTGTGCTTTTTCCCCAGCTGTGACAGCACGGCTCTGCAGAGACCTCCTGATCTCTCCCACAGAACATAATCTTGTTCATCTTAAGCTGGAAAGTTGGATCATGCTGCTTTTGTTTTGTTTTCCTGCTTAAAATGATAACTGTGACATTTTGTTTGTAGTCTTGTCTGATGCTCATGCATTACAGGAGTGGAGATGATCTTAGGCGATTTAGAAAATCGGAAAGGGATGTGACTTTTGTAATGATCTCACAGACTCAATCACAAGTGATCTGTACTCACAATTGCTGTAATTATGGGCCAGAGTCTAAAGTCACCTTCAAGCTAGTCGTTATGATACAACTTTTAGAATGAGAGTGGAGAGAAACAGACACATTAGAGAGTTTGTTGCTTATGAGGAAAAATATTACAAAAAAACATCATAACACTCTGCATTAGCAGTGTAACATAACCTTGGCCCTTTAGTTTGTAGCTTTTTTCCTTGGCTTTAATTTGTTTGTGTCGCTTTGGGCCTCTTGCTGCATTGTTTTTCTGTTCAAGGCAAAAATCTTTAAGTGGTTTTGGTGGTTGCTGTGATTTAAAGGACCTTCGAATGTGCGTGGCTACAGCCACAATTGAAGACTGAAAGCTTTGTGCTGACCACTGGGGTCCAGGGATTTTTTTTTTTAATTATTTTTTTTCTGCTGTGTATTGGTGTAATACACGATGCTGTCTGAGCTAACACAGTGAAGCTCAGCAGAGACAGAAGGAGAGTTAAAATACAAAAAAATGTGATCCTCTGTGTTTGTTAGTTTTACATATCCCAGTGAGTTGCTTGAAGTAGCAACTGCATTTAGGTAGTTAGTTGGACATAGCCAAAATCCTTCAGCATGCCTTTTTAAAAAAATCTTTGTATGTTATGAGATAACCCAAATGATTCAATAAAAAAGCCTACATTTCAAGGTTCAAGGTTCTTTATTTGTCACATGCATAGTTATACATTTTTAGCTTCTCAAGGAATTTAAAGTAAATAAATATGCCATTTTTGCAATCATGCAGTTTTTTGGGTTTTTTTAATTCACCAAACTTTGACTTTTGTCAGTACTCCATATCATTGACTGAGACAAATATCATACTGGATACTAGGGCTGGGCCATATTATACCGTTCACGGTAATACCGGTATAATGTTAGGCAACGATAGGAAAATGAAATATCGCGATAGAATATGAGTAAAACGCGCATGCGCAGTGCCGTTGTTTTCATACGCACATGGCCGATTGTTGAGTGAAACAGATGAACAAGAATTGGTTTGTAAAAACGGTGCAACTTCAGTGATGTGGAACTGGTTTGGTGTTTGTCCGTCAGATACATGACAAAGCACATTTTTTTGCAGAACATGCAAGCGGCCGTAGCTATTGTCGTATTTGTCGGACTAAGATGCTCTTAAATCTGGGAGTAATCTGGGTCCTAATCTGGGTATGCTTCAGGTCAAACGAACACTGCAGCATCACTAAGAGTTAAAAACTACCTAAATTCTTTCATCTTTAATAAAACGATCAGCATTGCTGCTTTACCAGGTGTAACTATGAAGTTTAACTTCCAGGCATCCATGAAAACAAAATTTATTACATTTAACGGAGTTAGAAGTTAGCAGGAAGCTAGCGGAAGTTAGCTCGCTGGCTTCGCTAGTTACCTAAGCATGATATAGCATGTTCTGACAAAGATTTCTGGAAAAATTCAAACGTACAGCTCTGCTATCACGTCCAACATAAATGAAGACAGGAAACTAAACAGCAGTGATGTTTGTAGGATTACTGAAGTTGGGCTACGTGATCGCTAGCGACACAGCTATGTTAGCATAACATAAACAGTGAAGCTGGAGGACGAACACTAACACTTTTCAAACTTATAAAAGTTAACGTGAAGGTTCCTGATAGTTAGAGACAAATGCAATCGCATGGCAGGATGCTGTAAAAGGACCAAACTTCAGTCAGGAGAACAACTGAGATAATCCATCCACAATACGAGGTTAGTCATTAATATACTGCAACAACACGGGAATAGAGCAGCTGCCAGAGAATTCAACATTAATGAATCAAAGGTACAGAAGTGGAGGAAGCAAGAAAAATGAGTTTAATAAAGTTTGATTTATCTGACTGCTTTGTTTCGCTTAATGTGCCTTATAATCCCGTGCACCTTATGGTCCGAAAATGTTGCAAAGCACATCTTTTTAACTTTTGGTTAAACGTTCAGCAAGGAATTTGCATTTGCACTGTTACATTTTTATAAAGCTTTAATGTACATAAAAACCAGCTTCTTGTTTAAGTGAAAATAAATGGAAGGTTGTCTTTTTGCGCTAGTAATGTTGTGGAGTTGTATTTTGTCTCGCATCAATTATATCGTCAGTTATATCGTTATCGCAAATTTTCAAATATATATCGTGATAAATATTTTTGGCCATATCGCCCTGCTCTACTGGATACTGTAGTTAATCTTGTGTTACATAGCTGATATAGTGGTACCAGTGTTGTTAGTGTAAATTTTTATATGCTGGAGGCAGAGCGAAGTATGTTTTCCACATAAATACGACTGGTGCTAGAATTGCATTATGAAATTGAGAAAAAGATAATGCAATCTTATTACCTAATGTTGTATAGGGGAAATAATATTTTGTGATAGATCCAACCCTCTTTATTGCACTTCGACCGCGTGGGACATTTTTTTTAATGTAGAACACTGACTGTACCAGGGACAGTCACATACCATACATTACTGGAAAGGTCTCACTGTACAATAAACCTTTGTTGGTGTTTCTGGGACAGTCCCAGCAAAAACCTCTGAAAGGATATAAATACATTCACCACATAGTGTCATATTTGAGATTACTACTTATAATACTTCTGTGGTTGTAGCGCTGTATTTTCCCAGTGCAACCACTGTTGTTCACAGTTTTGGATGAATCAGAGCTTGCACATGAGTTCAAATGTAGCTTCTGTCATTCATCTTGGCATTATTTTGCCAAGATGGGTTAAATTGGTGGGTTAAATTTATGGGTTATTCCACTAAATCTACAATAATCCATTTCATATGTTGGAGAATATGAAAATATTCATGCTTTGTAGTTACATCACTGTCCTTGGATGTTTTTTTTATTCTTAAGCTGTATACATAGTTGAAGCTATTCGCTTGTGGCACATCACTTTGAAATTGCCGTCTGGTTGCTTGTGGACATTGCAGGGTTCGGTTGCCCAGCTGACCTTCTAATGATTTTAGTAGCAGGTCATATGTCAATCAGTGGTATTTTTCACTTTCATTAGGAGTCTCTTCAGTTGCTTGCCTGAAAGTTTATCACAGGTCTTGCCCACTTCATGCTGCTAGCAGTTATTTTGCCCATAGTTGCTTGAAGTTACCAAATATCATTCGCTTTCTGTAATCTCTGGCTGTCACGTTGCTGTGAATTGCTTGCAGTGTGTATGCAGCTTTACACAGACACATTTCGATCACTGGTTTGTTCTGTTGTTCTGTTTTAATCACACCAGTACTGGGATCCGTCATTCATGGCCGTCATTCGTCCTTACTGTGAGAAATATACTGGGATGGGCTTAATATGATTCTAAATACTAATAAGCCTGCAATATCCACTTAATGGATGTCTAGAGAGACTTTTTGCATAAGCTGAATTATTTCTTGTCCTCTCTACCTGTTACTCTGTTTGCAGGACTGTGGCAGCAGAGGTTAGGAAACAGATAGCTGGACAGTATGGAGGCTCCCCACAGCTCTTCAAAAACCTCAACGTCGGAACAACAACAAGTAACACAGTGAGTAGTCTGAAAGGCCGCTGATCATTCATTGTGTTTACATGTAAACAGTTGTAGTAGTTGGTTTTCTTCAAATGAGATCGATGTTTTCTCTAATTGGGGTCAGGGGTGTTTTGCTTTGGGTTTTTGGTACATGTGAAAAGCTGCACAACTGTCTAGCAGAGTGCCATGAGGGATAACTATTGATTGTCCTGTTCACCACATTAAGCCTTTTTACACAGACATTTGAAGGTGTTGGTGCAGCTCCATCATTATTATCCCTTTCTGTTTTGTATCGTTATTGTTCTGACTTTGAGCTTTGAGCATGACAATCGTTGATTGTAGAAAAGGCATGATAATATTACAATGGTAGTACTGATATATAAACTGTTGTGCCTTCAATTCCACAACAAGGTCATGGTATCTAAAATCACATGCTGTAGGCAGTATCATGCTACCTTTATTTGGCTTAGCATCTGTGTAAAAATGGCTCATGTTTGTTAAAGGAGTAGTGTCAATTGACCCTGAGTACTCCTGAGCCGAAACACCAACACGTGGTCCCACCTCCACTACTTAATTAGGCTGCATTTGGTCTCTAATTAAAACTGTGAAAGATATTCGTGTTCAAATTCCTCAAGAGGAAGAAGAACAAACATGCATGCACACAGACACGCACAGACAAACACAGACACGCACAGACAGACCCTTAAAATGAAGCTGCTAAAACAGATTCTCCCTGGGTTCCACTTGTAGAAGCAGGCAAACGCTGCGTCCACACTAGCACATTTTCATTTCAGAATGTTTCAGAAGGATCTTCATCCACATTAAAATGCTGAAAAGCATATGACACCACTTTTCACATAAAATGTTAACATAGAAACAGAGGACTGGTTGCTTAGCTATAGAAAATATTATGGTGGAAGAATGCAATAAGAACAGCACTAACAGAAAGACCAGCGAGTTGTTTGTTTGTTTGTTTTTGCTAGGACGAATGGCAAGGTGGAAACTCAGAATTAATAAGCATAAAAGCTTCTAGCTTAGACAACAATGTTAGCAACACATGTGCAAATCAGAGAAGCAGACAAAGGGACTTATAATTAGCATATAAAGTCATTCTAGAGTTGATTATATTATCAGACATTTGAAACTGAAATGGAGTTGGAAGCCCTTTCAGGCAAGATATCTGTTTTAGAGGCCCTGAATGGTGTAGAGATGCGGGCATTAGAAAGAAACCCAAGTAGAGGATGCAGCCATAAGTTTTATTCAGATATATAGTGATTGGCTTGTTTTGCATTGCTTTGCAGTTAACTGTAGGTCTGTGTTAGCTCCGGTTGTGTATATTTTTATCACTCCTTCGTATGTCCATCACCAGTATTCTTTGCTTCTACAGGTCGTTGCTTTTCATCGCCACAAATTACAAAATGAATTTCATTGACATACACGGTGTGTGGTTACCACATTACTGCTAGTATCCTCCCCTGTGTCAGCGCAGTAAGACCCATGATGTCATTAGCCTGTGATAATCTGGCTGCTTGTATCAGCTTTGAGGATATTCTCAAATCCCACACGGGTCTTTCTTACAACTGATTTTTTTTTTTTTATTATGAAATTAACAATGATCTGAAATCTAAAACAGTTCCCCTAACACAATTGACATAAATCACCTCATATTTTAGATCTATTATTGCAGAACATGGTGCTCTATAATAGAGTGACAAATAACACCAGCTCTCCCTTTTTTCTCAATAACTGCATTTGTGAAACATTTGCTTAAAAGTAGAGACGACTTTATTAAGACATTTGTAGACAAAGAAAAAAAAGTAGCCGAGCTGTACTGACGTGTATGCCCTTAACAGCTACTTAACTTCTCCCATCCCTCTGATTTTCTCCCTGTCACACTTTCTCATCGCCCACCAGGTTCCGCTCACGGAGGCGGTGGAGCCGGTGGATTTTGAGGAGTACCTTATCACTCACCCTCCCATCGTTGAGTCAGGTCCCCTGAGAGATCTGATTGAGTTTCCCCCAGATGACATTGAGGTCATCTACACACCCAGGGAGTGTCGCACAGTGGTACAAGCTGTCCCTGAAGACGGGTAAGGCTGCCGTGGAAGAAAGATGTGGAGTGTTCTTTGTTGTTTTTTTTCTTTTCTTTTCTTCGTTTAATAGCATCTGGAATTTAATGTGTTGATCTCGAGAGACTAGTAATTGTTTGTAATGCAAATAATTTGTGTTAAATGTACAAACAAATGAGCTATAAAAGACTGTAATATATAGTGGAGATTGAATAATTTAGATAAAGTTGAGAGCACATGTTTCAAATTAATGTGAAATCGCAGGTTTTAATGAGGAATAGTGATCTTGGTTCCATATTTCATTTTCCAAAAACAATTATCATTTACTCAACGGCAATATATTTATATGTCAAGGCACTGTCCTTAAATCATTTGCTACATTTGTATGAGGCTGCGTTATCTTACTATATCTTATTAAATATAGTAAGATAAGCTTACCTACAGTTTAATAGAGGTGCAAAAATTAAGAATGGAAGTCAAATGCCTGTATATTAGATGTGTATGTAAACTGTTTGGTTACTAAGTTAATGAGCGCCTTGGAATCCTTCAAGCTATGTGGGCTTAATGTCTTTACTTAATGTACTGCTGGCTCTTAGTATTTCAGAAGAGATGGCAGAAGCATTACAAGTGTGCTTCAGCGTGTGATATACCAGAAAGATGTATTTATTTCAACACATTTAATGGTCTGCCATCCATATCAGTAAGCCTGCACTTAGAGTCTGACTCTGCTGTTAAAATAATGTTTGTTTGGTTGATTATGTTTGTCTGGCTGCAGGGACACTGATCCTCATGTTAGAGACTGCGTCAGATCCTACACAGAAGACTGGGCAGTCGTCAATAGAAAGTAAGGCTTCACCATGTGAAAATATTCTTAAAATATACATAATAATCCTGAAATAATATTAGTAAATGAATTAAAGTGTTCTAAGTAATGGCTTGTTCCTTCAGATATCATAAGCTTGGTACTGGCTTTAATCCCAACACTCTGGACAAGCAGAAGGAGCGCCAGAAAGGCCTCCCCAAACAGGTGTTTGAAGCTGATGAGATGCCAGACAGCAGCAGTTACCAGGATGACCAGGTATCCTTTTTTTTCATTAGGAAAATAATTAACCTGAATGATGTGTGTTAATTTCAGATTGACAATATCAAGATACAGGTTTAAAACAGTCCCACAGTGTATATGCTAGTCTGTCTTTTTTGCATTGGTTGTATTGCAGGATGACTTGAAGCGACGGTCAATGTCTATCGATGACACTCCGAGGGGTAGCTGGGCCTGTAGCATTTTTGACTTGAAGAATTCCCTCCCCGATGCCCTGCTTCCTCACCTCCTTGACCGTGCCCCCAATGAGGAGATTGACCGGCATAACGAAGACCAGCGCAAGGCCAACCGCCACCGTGAACTCTTTGCTCTGCACCCCGCCCTCGATGAGGTACAGTAAGCACCTTTCCATATCCTTAAAACCTTTTCTGCTAGTCTCCATTAAATTTATAGTTTAAACAGTTTTACGTAACTGATAAAATTATTGTGCAATTCAGTCTTTTTTTTTTTTTTTTTTTTTTACCCCACACGTTTGTGTGAATGTGTAGGAGGAGCCCGTTGAGCGCCACTGTGTGCCTGAAGTACCTAAAGAACACTTTGGACAGAGGCTACTCGTCAAGTGCTTGTCCTTGAAGTAAGTGGTAGACGGCCTTTTTCAGAAAAGAAAAAAACGCCATGTAGCTCTTTTATTTAACTGCTGCTTTCTGCTGATCCACTCCTTTTTCTCTCCACCTTGAAGGTTTGAGATCGAAATTGAACCCATATTTGCTAGTTTGGCCTTATATGATGTCAAGGAAAAGAAAAAGGTAAGCTGTTATGCTTTACTCAGTGCCTCCTCAGCTCTGAGTTGTTGGGTCACTTCTGCAAACCGTTAAAATCGTTGGGAGGCCAAACGAATTTGATGAGTGGGCTATTAAATTTTATGTTGTGGGCCTGTTATGTTTTTGGGAATGCTGTTAAATCATACTCTGGAACTATGTATATATCTGAACAACCTTATCTAGTGCCGCTTCTTTCTGTTCCCTTTTAGCTAACAAACACTAGAGGGTAGCAGATGCCTTGATAAGTAGATGTCTCATATATAATGCCGCTTCACGGCTCCATAAACTTCTCTGGTGGCTTATTCATCACTGAGATGTTAACATGTTTGCCAGCCTCCACGAGCAAGAAGCCATGCTTTAGTAATAGAGTCATCAGAAATTACAATTAAATAATAATAGTTGCGATGGCGTAGTGCTATGATTACATTTAACAGGTGTTTTGGTCAAATAATAATGATCCGTGTGTCTGTTTCATGTGTCCTTCAGATATCAGAAAACTTTTTCTTTGACCTAAACTCTGAGCAGACAAAAGCGATGCTGCGTCCTCACATTCAGACAGCAGCCATCTCCACGCTGGCTCGTTCTGCCATATTCTCCATCACCTACCCCTCCCAGGATGTCTTCCTAGTCATCAAGGTGAAACAGTCATGCTAGAATTTCATCTCTCTTGTCAACTTTTGTTTTGTAATATGTAAAAGAGTACTAATAGCGGGTTTCCCTGAATGTTAGATATCCATGATTATGCAATGCCATCAGTATAAGGGTACTTGAGGCTTCATGTTTCTCTTACAGAAATGTCTTTGAATAAATTACAAGTAAAACCTTGACTTATTGTCCTTCTTTGATAGCACCAGAATACATTACATCAACCAAAACAAACACTGGACAGTTTTTCATTGCAGTGTTTGACTTAGTATGAAAGATAAAGCTTAATTGAAGAAACCTGCTGTCCTTTCACAATTTGACACCCATCTTCTAACCTGTTTCACTGCACGTGAGTGTAGTTACTGAAGGCTGTGTTTGCTTTGTCAACAGCTGGAAAAAGTACTGCAGCAGGGTGATATTGGAGAGTGCGCAGAGCCCTATATGGTCTTCAAAGAGTCAGACGCTGCCAAGGTACAATGAGAGTGAATTAGATGATGAATACCACGAAAACTCAGTCTCAGATGTATTTCAGTTATATGTGATGTCATAATAAATGTTTTTATTCATTACTGTTTCTGCAACTGCAAGTACTCATTTAAAAGTACATTCCTTTTCATGGTCATCTCCTAATTTTGTTGCAGTGAATAAAAATTAAAACAAAAAGAATTCTGATTCATTGTTAATGTACCACAAACCCTGTATTTACGTTAACATTTCTATTTTTTTATAGAACAAGGAGAAGCTGGAGAAGCTTCGAGGCCAGTCAGAGCAGTTCTGCCAACGTCTGGGGCGCTACCGAATGCCCTTTGCGTGGACCGCCATCCATCTGATGAACATTGTTAACAGTGCCGGCAGCCTGGAGAGAGATACAGAGCTAGAGATGAGCCTCTCAGGTCTAACCATCTTCTTTTAATGCAAGCTTTCTAACTGTAATTGTAGATGTTGACCATGTATCTCAGAATGATATCAAAAGTTCCAGTGAGTAGGAAAAAAAACATGGCAGTGTTTTTTATGCCCACTTTCCATGTCACACATGGTCTAGTTGAAGAGACCATAACAGACATGGCAGTCATGCATTAGGTGCATGGACATTTCAGTAAATTGGCGTGCTTTAGAAACAAACAGGGCAACATCATATTGATCCCTGCTGTGTTATTTTTACTGTGACCCTTGGTGTTTGACTACCCTTTGACCTTAGAGGTTATCTTTGATGCTGACTGGTGGCGACAGCCTTCTGTTGCTATGGCAGATTAGAACAATGTCTGCATGTTCAGAGTGGAAAATAAATGTGGGCTTTAAAATGTTGAGTTTGTTTTTGTTGTATCTTTTTAGAGAGGAAAGGCTCATGGTCTGAACGGAGGAACTCGAGCATTATGGGAAGGCGTTCTCTGGAGAGAACCACAAGTGGAGATGAATCATGTAGCCTGACAGGTTTTAGACCTGCAACACTTACCATCACCAACTTCTTTAAACAGGTCCATGTGAATGTGCTTGCTCACACGATAGTAGATTATTAGTATTAGATTACTTTTCCTTCCCTTTGTCATTTTCTCATGGTTTTTTATTCTACATGTTATTTTAGGAGGGAGACAGACTTAGTGATGAAGATTTGTATAAGTTCTTAGCTGATATGAGAAGACCGTCTTCAGTGCTGAGGAGACTCAGACCTATCACAGGTACTGAAAAGTGGAATTTATGCTTTCCTTTGATTGTCCTGATTTGAAATCTGAAAATGATTCTTTGCTCTTTCTTTAACACTCCTTTCCCCTTCCTCTGACTACTCACACACTCACCACAGCCCAGTTGAAGCTGGACATTTCTCCAGCTCCGGAGAACCCCCACTACTGCTTGACCCCTGACCTCCTGCAGGTTAAGCCTTACCCAGACAGCAGGGTGCGTCCGACCAGGGAGATCCTTGAGTTTCCTGCCAGGGACGTCTATGTGCCGAACACCATATACAGGTACAGAAAAAAACATCTGTAGTGAATGAATAATGTCTTAATGGTTGTTTATTTGTCTGTTTGACATCGAGATTACACAAAAAATGAATTTCAAACCAGTTTGTACTTAACTCAACATCTAAATAATACTTCACTCTTTAGCTCACTGGTTAAAAAATGTATTTTATTGATGGATGTGGTTTATTGAGTGTCTACAAGGCTGTGAGTCAACTCGCAGTCAAAAAGTGTGTTTTTATTTTAATATCTTTTCTGATTGTCCTCAATCTTGGCCTCTGACATTTGCCCTTTATTCAGTAATAATTTTAAAGACCAAAACTAACGCTGAAATTAATCAAAAATGAAGTAAAACTTAACATTTAGTCTATCCTAACCCATTGTATTTTTGTATTACTGTGAGAACTATGCTCATTTCTACATTTGAATGTGATGTAGGCAGGTTTGATGTATGGATGGGTGTGTGAATGTGAGGGTGTTCAACATTTGTTTGTATTGTACTATAAAAAATTTCAATAAAAATATATGGAAAAAAAAAACCTTAACATTTTCAAACAATAAAAACTGAAGTGAAACAAGAAATTCCAATCTGGAAACTAATTGAAGCTAAAGTGAATTAAAAACAAAAAAGGGTTATTTAAGGGTTAAAATAAATTAATAATAATTATTAATAATAATTAATAATAATTAGAAAATATGAAACAGCGTTGACAGGATTTATATTACTGTGCAGTATAAACTATGTAAGGAGTATTTTAAAAATTACACCTGCCATTTTTTCTGTTGTGTTCCATCCAGAACATTTTATGTTAGCATACAATGTTGTACTGCTGAAAACTTCAAGGGATTACATGAAGTATGAATTTACTATTGTTACATGAGTCTATATCAGTAAAGATTTTCAGTTTGTTCTTTTTTTTTTCTTTGAGCAGTATATTTTGATAGACCAATATTAGGTGATTACATCCTGACGTTACCAGACAGGTGCTGACAGGGCCTGACTGTCTGCAGATGCAATTGGCCTGTGACTGATAGTTAGCCGAAATGAGTTAAATGGAGTGGTTTTATTCCTTAGATCTCATTTTCATTAGTGTGTCAACCTTTCAACATGTCCTCTTTACTTATTTAACTCCATTTGGTTCAAGACAAAATTAAACAAAGAAATAGTACCATAGTTTTGTTTTGTTTTTATACAGGTAGATTTATTTTTGGCCTCATAAATATGATTTTAGCACACTAAGCTGCTTCTCACAGTGATGTGTTAGTATGAAAACCTTTACAGTACAGTTGGTTATTTTGTAATAATGAGCAAAAGTCAATATGACTCAATAATGTAGGAAACACACAGAAATTATAATTTTCTAGCGGTACCTGCATAAATCATATCATATCATAGTTTAAATACAGAATAAAAAAAATATAAAAGAATAAGAAAAAGAAAAATCAGTGCGCTGTCTAAAGCTTTCTAGTTTGTAGTGGACTTTTTTCAGAAGCAGGAGATGATCTTTTTACCTTGACTTGCATAACTTGCATGCTTTATGTAGTAATCTGTTGGTATTTGTCCCTTTAGCCACTTTGAACATGTAGTTCTTCCAAACATACTTTAAAATACCTTGTTTTGTTGTTGTCATAAATGTATCCAAGTTCACCTTAATGGTTGTTAATCAGTGTGGGTTTCAAAATTGTAGTCTATTCTCAGAAACCTCATTTGCTGTTATATCACTGCAATGTATTGCTTTGCAATCAATTCTGAATTAGGTTGCTGATGTGGATCAATATGTCTGTTTTGCAAGCGATGACAAATGTTGCATAATGACAGTTCTACTTACTGTCCTTGTCTGATCAGACACAGTAGGTTAACAACCTGTGTGCCACGGTGCAACAGGTCGGCATTTGCTGACGTCTGACATTTTTTTGTTCTGCTATCTGGTGGTGAGCACTAACCAATGGCCGAATAATGTTAGGGAGGAATCTGCTCAATGATGTGGGTGAATTAAGACTGGACATATGGAAGGCCTGTGTTATGTCACTTCCCCCTCCTGTTGAACTTTTTGGATGTCCATGTATTTGGAAAAAAAGCCAATAGTATTATATAGTGTGTGGACAGGGGGCTCAGTTGGAGATATCAGCAGTTGAAGCTTGTCGAATGGAGATTTTGGTCATCTTGAGTGAGTAGGAAGAGCCTGTGGTTGGCCTCCAGTGAATGCCCTTCCTCCTCATCAAGCGCCCCTTTGGTCTCAGCCACACATGCCTAGCATTAAGGTTGGTTTCACCGCAAGCATTGAGCCACCAGCCACCTGCCAGGGAGTCAAGATAGGAAATTATATCAGCATATATCAGTCTTAGCTATGTGATTTTGTCTTGTTTAGAAAAAAATGTCTTCATCAGAGATAATTATTTATTTTATTACTATGGTGGAGAAACATTCCAAGATACTGTGACTTGGGATTGTACCTGTGGAGCTGCGTGCACAGTTGGAGTTTTGGTTGCTGTCTGTGTTTCTGTCTTTTGTGGCAAATCTCATGCCGGTGCAGTTGGCCATGGTATCAGGCAGGTCACCTGAGAAATGGCTGACACGTAGACTATAGTCCTTGGAGGGACCTTCCAGTGAGAAGCGGTATTCAGCCCAGTGTTTTTCCTCCTTCCAGTCCTCCAAATCAACGCGAAGGATGTAAACACCTTCCTGTGTAATGCTGTGAATCTTTTTTAGGCCCAGCCAGAAGTCCTCTGTGTGACAAATCAAATTTATTTTGTTTATTTGTAGGAAAAACAAATCTCAGAAACTCTGAAGTCTCAGTTCATCTTATAATGGTTTGAAAATTGTAATTAACTTCCAGCAGACTTTGGGTCAACCAGGTATTAAAAGCATGCTGTTAGTAGCATGTGGGTTGTAATCATTAGGCAGGTAGCTGTGAAAGAAGGTTGAAACTCATCTTTTGCAGATGAAGAGCCTTTTTGTTGTAAAGGGGTTATGAGTGCTTGTATGAGCATACCAAGTGCTGTAGGGAAGGCTGCCAAACTGGCTGTGTGCTCGGATAATACAGGAAGTCGTTCAGGGCTGATATCTGACAATTATTGTTTCCTGTGACCAAGGCTATAGGGAGAACTTACAAATGCTCCTGCAGCCAAGACACTGCTGACACAATAGATTTTCTACTTTAATAGAAAATATTTAGGAACTGTTCTGATCAGTTGATTATGGCTTTTTCTTTATATTGTGTCATCCCCTATTGTTTTCTGCTACTTTCAGTATATATTTTTTTCCTGAATATGCCATGACATTTGTGAAAAATGAATGTTTATTACGAGTAAAGACTGTCATTTTTTCTGTTAATTCTAAAAATAGAATATTTTATTTAAAAATTTAAACCATAAAGTGTACTCACTTTCCAGATCTCCAAAACCTTTTTCGTACTTTTCCCATGTCTGATCAAAATCCACCGAACCATCAACCCTGCGCTGGATGACTGTTGAACCCCCTTCTGTAAAAGAACAAAGAAATATTTCAGGGAATGTAAAAGTTTTGTCATAAATAATGTGAGTAGGTTATCAACTTTTTTTTTTCTTTTCTTTTCTTTTTTTTTTTTTTTTGCTCTTTCCTCAGTCATTGTAGAAATCATAAATGCCAGTGTGTTATCTAAAAAATGTCAGTGCTTGTGAATGCAGAAATGGTATTTGGATGTCTTTGATGAGAACTCGAGATTGCTTACCCACCTGAACTCATTTCACAGAAAACGTTGAACGGCTCTGATTGGTTTGGTTTGATAATGTAGACACCGCTATTTGTTTCTCCTTTGTTAAACACGTCAGTGCAGTCCATGGGAAAATCTGAAGAAAAAAAAAACGGTGTAGAAAAGCCAAATTAATTCCTTAACTCTACTTTTATTTAAGTAAGTTTGGCATTTAGAAAGAGTATATTAAGTAATTACCACTAGTTTCCAGGCCAGTTGAGTTTCCTTTCAGATATTCAAACATATCAAGAGTTTCGTAGTCAGAGTCCATTAGTTTATCAGCTGTATCTTGAAAACTCTCATAGCTGAGCTGCAAGAGATGCAAGTGAGTCACTCATTTTAAATAGTTTTATATATAGTTTAAACAGAATGTGCATTGGTAATGTAACAAATTAGATTCTCAGTGATTTCAGATATTTTCCCTTGAAAGGCAAAATATAATGATTTCTAGTACAAGTACCTTTTCCTCCAGGTTTTTAATCTTTATTTTCTGGTAGTCCAGCTGATCATGTTGCTCCTTCACAGCTTTCAGAAGATTGCCAATTGTTTTATCTTGAGCTTCAATCACTTCCTAAAAAATATAATACTTTGAGTCTCATGTGTTGATGTGAAAGTTTTTCAGGAAAAATGTAAAACAAAAATTATCCTCAGTTAACTCAGTTTGTAAAATGCAGTTAAATCTGTTTAGTGGACAAACGCTGCACAAACACAGCTTATCTGCTCCTTATTCAGTGAGCATATCTTGACTGACTTGTGTTGTAAAGTTTTAGCTGCTGAAGCATCTTACCTTGAGAGATGTGATTTCACTAAGCTGATCGGCAGGGACCATGCTCTGCGACAAGCCCTTCAGTCTTTCTTCAAGGTTCCCCACCTTGCTCTGCAGTTGTGTGCGCTCCTGCAGAATGTTGTTGATCTTCGAGTTGATTTCCAGTGACAAATTCTTGATCTCCTCATTGTTGGCCTTCAAATAGCTAGTGGTCTTCTTGAGCTCTTCCTCTTCCTCTTTAATCTCCGATGTGACGACTGAGAGCTGGTAAAAAGAGCGGTCAAAAATATTGAGCTTTTGGAAGATGTCGTTTATCTGTGCCTTGGTCTTGTGGACGAACTCTCGTAAACTCTGGCCTAACTGGAGGAGGCCGTTTGCTAGTAGGCGAACATCATCCAGCATGGCAAAGCGAGACCTGGGCTCGGGTTGGATCGGTGCTATGGTGGAAGCCTGGGAAGGCAGGGTCGGGTGTTCTTGTCTCCCCGAGGCTTCCAGGGGGGCAGCAACGGTTGAACTGGTTAGCACCAGCAACAGGAAAAATACCTTCATGATGATTTTTCTATTCCAGTCCTAGAACCCTGCTTTAGCTTTACTCGTGTTCTCCTCTACACTCTTCTCTCTGCTGCCTCTGCTGCTAAGCTAGACTTGTTTGCTGCTAAAGCAATACGAGAATGTCGAGCTGCCTCGTGTTATATACTGCCCTCTCAGTAAAGGAGGGGGGATTAGCTTATCATTAATCCCTACTATGTTTTTAGCCATGTACCCCACCTCCTCCCAAATCCCCCTTGACCCCTCCTTCTTCTGAACAAACAAATCACAGCAGTGTGCGAACGACATGTGTCTACCCCCCCCATACACACACACTAACCATTTAACCCCAATCCCCTCTCCATACCACACCCTACCCTGCTCTCCAGCACTTTAGCTGATCAGCAGAAAGCCAACAATGACCACTGCTGTTTTGATGGATCGTCAGCCTGATCAATCTCAAACCTTATAACCCTGCACTCACTGGGCTCTGATTGATAATGCTGTGTGTAATTAATGCTCCTGGGTTTGATTTAGCATCCTGCTGAATCAGCCTCACACCAGACACACACACACTCTCTCTCTCTCGCTCTCTTGCTCTTCTTTCTCTTTTTGTCTGGAGATGGGATTGAGTCTGTCATCTGTGCCAGGTTTGAGCTCCTGGGTATGAATGATTTCAGAGAGTTTGGATATTATGCACTCATCATCACAGTTTTATTGCTCACTCATTTTGTCCCTTCAGATATGTCATGGCCTGTTTTTGTGTGTGGGATATACTGAGTTTTCTGATTAGTTTGCAGCTTTTAAGGAATCATTCCTGTGCACTAGGATCACTCGTAAAAAAACAAAAACAAAAAACAGTTTTATAGGCTTGCAGTGGAAGTAAAATATGCTGACCTTCAACTGTGGTGGATGGTGGAACTAATCAGTAAAAATGTTTTGGTGTAATATTTAACTGGAATATAAATGTTGTAATTTTGTCATAGTAACACATTGCTGCATTTAAAAAAATAAAGCAAATAGTTAAATGCTTGAAATTGTCCATAAAAACAAGTTTTTAGTTTTGTTTCTTTATTTTCTTAATTAGCGTTAGCTTAAACTGTTAAATTTACAGTTACTATGCATTAAAATACCACACAGTTGTTATAATGAGCTTGCTAGTAATTTGTGGTTTTAAGGATTTAGTAGCTCAGGTTGGAGTGATTCCTGGTCTTTTATATGAAAAGGGGAGGAAACAAACTTGGTAAGGAAAAGAAGGACTGAGTAAATGGGCCAGAAATTTACTTTATTGGCATAAAGTTCCTAACAATATTTAGCTCTCTAGCCTCCATTCCAGTACAGTGATTATTGTTTTGACTAACTTGAAGATACTTGAGAGTTAACATGTAACCTCTCATGCTGGAGTTCATCATTTAACTGCAGACGGCACATCCTCGAATTTTTGTGTTGATAGTCAGCGGACTTATACCCAGACAGGCATCCATAAAGTTGTTTCACTTCTTTCTCGTACTGCATCTATTTGATAACTTGTTGGAATGTCCAAAGACGCCTATTACTGTGACTCAGGCAAATCTCAAATATGCTAGCTTAATGTTTTGATGTCAGAGACATCTGATTTCAAATTCTCACTCAAGGCATGTAGAAACATATTTTCATGTCCTTGAATATCTCACTATATGTTGGCTGGTGGGTAGGACACCACTCTTCTGTACTGGTTAATTAGCAGGTTGGGGTATTTGTGACTAAGTGGAAATTGTCTCCATGTAATGCATTTAAAGAAATGCACTTTTTAATGTTTAAACATAGATTTTTGTTAGCTTAAAAATAAATTTAAAATGGGTCTAAAAAAGTAACTCTGAATTCTTACCTTAACAAGTCTAGAACAATTATTTCACTGCATTATTGTACTACATTATCAGTCTTGAAGAATATATGAAAAATCCTTCAGAACATTGTGTGACAAAGCTAATGTTTTGGACTTGTGGAGTGTAATCTACCTCTACCAGGTCACATAGATCAAGAAGCACTTGAGAATCCTACTAAATTAATAATTCAGTTTTTAATACTCTATAATTACTCGTACTGGGAAATTTTTCCAACAACATCTAATCTGTTTATTAGAAAGCTAATGTTTTATTTAGAGCTGATAAACGGTGCCAGTTTTCCCTTATGGAGCCCCTCATCTCAAAATAGTAACTGTGCCTAAGTGACATCTACATTGTAAAGTTTGCTTTCACATGTGTACTTATTAACTGAAGTTGAATCGGATGAGGTGAAGTGACCAATCAGGAATGCTTCCATTTGTGCTCTTATGGGTATTTCAGCTCTGCCACAGTAATGTCATCTTGGGGTCTATTTCAGTTCAGCAGCCTGCTTCAGAACAGCCATGACAATTACTAGGACATGCTAGATGGATGTTAACAGAGGAAAAGATGGATTAGATTTTTAATCATTAGACAAAGATTCCCACGATTCCTTGTCACTTGTGGTTCCAGCTGCGGTCTCTGTGGGGTTATCCCCCACAGAATCGACTACGTCATTGCGGTTTGTCAGCTGATCCCAGGTTGCTTTACACTTCCTATTCTGGGGCTTCCTCCTCCTTCCCAACAGTTCAGTAACGAATATACCACACACATTTTGGCAACAATGAATGGGATTGTGAAGTAAAACAAGAGATTGACCAGGTGCCTTTTATCGCATGTATATGAAGTAATTGCAAAAAACGTCCAGTGTAAACCAAAGTAGTCTGGCTTATAGGGAGACTTACTTCACATGGAAGCAATTCTTGTGAAGTGGCAGTTGATAAAATTGGAAAAATAGCATCTCAAATTGGGAAAATTTTCCCCAGGGCCTTCAGCCGTTTATTCTCCACACATTATTCTGGTTTCCTTCTTTGCGCGAAATTACGGACGATAATGCCATGCCCTCAGTACACATCTTAAAATATTAGAAATCATTGCAGATAGTTAATATCCTTTTTTAGTGATTTATACAGTTCCCATTCCCCTCTTATCTAACCCATTCTGAAAAGTAAAGTCTATTTGCAATGGTTACCTTTCATGGTTACTGACAGGCCAAGCCTCCCTTAAGTACCAGTCAGAATAGGTTTAGCTGCTGTGGGAGCCTTGCCCCTTTTAATTGATCAGTTCGTGGAAACTGATGTAACAGTGTTAGGTAAGTAGGTCAAGCACTTTCAGAGACACTTGGTTATTAGAGTTAAAGGTCATTAATCCTCTTTACGTAGTCAAATGATATGGCCCTCCTTCTCAATTATTTTTCAAATCTGTATTTGAAAATGTGCTACGCAGTATTATAAAATTTGCTGAGGTGTATTAAAGTTACCACTTTATGATAGTTTACCTTATGATGATGAGTAACACTGCTGCTTCCTAGATGTATTTTAAGGCCTGGAAAATGTAAACAATATGAATCTGTATGTTAAACGTCTCAGTTGCAAAAAGATTTTGATATAAAAGTAAATTGCTCTAAGGTTTATGTTATGCTTCTTTACTGTGTTATTCCTGTCTTTTAATTCCAGTGTGGTTGAATCTCTGATGTGCATTTTTTTTCCTTTGTGTCTGTGCTCTTGAACATATATTTTTCAGAAATCTGCTATATGTGAACCCTCAGAGTCTGAACTTTGCCAACCGCCAAGGCTCCGCCCGCAACATCACTGTGAAAGTGCAATTTATGAACGGAGAAGATCCAAGCAATGCAATGCCGGTACACAATGAATTTCCAGAACATTAAGATTGTTGTTTTTGAATCTTAGTCAAGCTATGAATGTAATATCTGTCAGACCTTTTAGTGTCTTGGCAACTTTTATTATGCAGGTAATAATTAAAAAATACATTTTTGATTATCTGATTTATTGTAAAACTGTTGTTTATTCCTCAGGTAATATTTGGGAAGTCAAGTTGTGCTGATTTCTACAAAGAGGCCTACACTGCAGTGGTGTACCACAACAGGTGTGTTTTGGTTGAAATAAGCTACATAGTGTGCTGTTCCAAATGCGTCGTCAAAAATCAGTCTACTCAGAAAAATCAGGAAAAAGGATGTTAACTTTGATCTGTATCAAAATGAGAGAAAAACATATCCTAAAAGACAAAACACAAGCAGATCAGATAAAACATCCTCATTGTTTTCCATCCATCCATCCATCCATTCGCTTCCGCTTATCCTTTTCAAGGTCACGGGGGGCGCTGGAGCCTATCCCAGCTGTCGATAGGGCGAAAGGCAGGGTACACCCTGGACAGGTCGCCAGTCTGTCGCAGGGCTAACACATAGGGACAGACAACCATTCACACTCACATTCACTCGCACATTCACACCTAGTGGCAATTTGGATTATCCAATTAACCTATCCCCACAAGCTGCATGTCTTTGGACGGTGGGAGGAAGCCGGAGTACCCGGAGATAACCCACGCAAACACGGGGAGAACATGCAAACTCCACACAGAAAGACCCCGGCCTGATGTTGGAATTGAACTCAGGACCTTCTTGCTGTGCGGCAACAGTGCTAACCACCGTGCCACCGTGTTCCTCATTGTTTTGAGGACAAAAATCAAGCGTTTGAGAGAAGAAAAAAAACCCACTGCAAACCAAGGAATATATAGAATAGCATTTATTATTTACCAAAGTTGTAAAGATATTTTCTTAATTTGCATGTTTTTTATTCTTTTATATACTTTACACTGTTCAGATTAATAACAGAAATGTATCCATCCATTTTTTTTAAACCACTAAACCAAATCAATGACACGAAGGGTGGGAGGAGCCTATCCTAGCAGACACTGGGGAAAATATCTGGTAGATAAAGACAAAAACAGTTGACGTTCACATTCACATCTATAGGCAATTTAGAATCACCACTCAATCTACCAAGCAGAAGGCAGCCAGAGTACCTGGAGAGAGCCCACTCAGGAACAGGGGGAACATGCAAGTTCCTCACAGAAAGGCACCAGGTTGCTTTCAGGTGTGGACGCAGAGCCTTCTTGCTGTGAGGTGACGGTGCTGATCACTGCACCAGCATGCCAGCTTTCAAAGGCCAGAAATTTAAAAGGTGGGGAAAAATCACCACTACTTCAACATCACTGTAAAGTCTGTGCTTGTCCTACATTCAGTGCTATTTTTTTAGAAATGGGTTAAGTTTATTTTTAGATGGTTTCAAGTGGTGTTCATTTTAATAACTAGTGTAAATTGTTGACAGTGCCTTTGTTATTTATATCTGAGTGACAGTAGCACTTTGACTAGGAATTTGCTGCAAAAGAAGAAATGTCAATACAGTTTGCATTTCGCTTAGAACTAGCACAAAATATTTTACCATGTATATCTCTAAAAATAAGAAATGTCATAAGAAAGAACTGCTTTCTCCATCTTGTATTTGCTGTTGGGTTTAATGGAGGTTGCCCTGCCAATAACCTACAATCATTTCCAATAAAAGTTTCTCCTAATGCTGTTTTTGCTCCAGGATTTTTCCTGTTCTGGTCCAGAACCAAACTGTTTCTTCCCATGAGAAATCAGTTGCCTTCTATGACCCTTTTAAGCAGTTTGGGTTGTTTCCATCCTTGAAGCTATCTTAGTAGATCTGTTGATGGGCTTACTATAGCTGTGGTTGTTTGTTTCTGAATGTTTCCTCCTGGGGGACTTGTAAGAATTCAGCTGAAGTGAATAATAATGTGTTTATATAATTTCTTTGTTTTTAGATCACTTGACCTGCTTTACTTGAGACAAATATTCCCAAGTTAAAAATTGAGGGTGGAAATGGAATATGTTTAGGTCAATTGATATAAATATTTGTAATTGTGGGGGTGAAAATGGAGCACATAAGCCTGTTAAGCCAGTTTATAAAACAACAGGCCTAATGTATTCAATATTCTTTGCAATTAACTCTCTAAAAGCCTTCTGGGAAAGCATTGAGAAAAGCCTTTGCATATTTCTGACTGACGTGTGCTCCCTTCAGTAACATATACTGATCACCAGTATTGAAGAGGTCTTAACCAGTGAGCAGGCAGTTGGTAGAACAGCGCACTTGCACATTTGATACAACTAAGAAACTCTTCTACTGTTCTCTATGCCTAAGTTGTGCTTGTACAGTGTGTTCAGACAGTGGAAGATCTATAGTTATAGTGGCTGTAGCCGGAACCATCAGCCAAGTGAAGCAACATCGAGATAGCGGCCTGAACTGTATGATATGCTTACACAGTTTAATCGATTGAGTGCAAGCCACTCAAAAGAGATTAGTTCTCAATTATCTGACTCTAAATGATCAGTTTGTGATACTCATGAAATTCTTTTTGTTTTTTTGTTTTTTTTTTACTAATTGATGTAGATCTCCGGACTTTCATGACGAGATTAAGATCAAACTGCCCGCCTCTCTGTCAGACCACCACCACATTCTTTTCACCTTTTACCATGTCAGCTGCCAGCAGAAGCAGAACACACCACTGGAGACCCCTGTGGGATACACGGTAAAATCATGTGATAATGCACGTGTGTATAATTTCAAATTTGTGCTCTGTTCTTTCATAGCTGTGAATTTAGACACACCCACTTCAAACCCCATTTGCAAAAAGACACAAATGAAAGAAATTTAACTGAAAATAGCACAAGTACAACATATGAAAGGGTGAAAAAAAGATTCATTTATTTAGCGAGATGTTTACACAGCCTACAAATCTTTTTCAAAACAGTCACTCACATTCTCCTAGTGAATTTAGAAGATGTATGTGTATTGTTTATCATTTATCTCTCTCTTTTTTGTGTGCAGTGGATTCCCATGTTGCAGAACGGGCGTCTGCGAACGGGACACTTCTGTCTGCCCGTGTCTCTGGAAAAACCACCACAGTCCTACTCTGTTCTCTCCCCAGATGTAAGATGCATTTTTTAAGCTTATATTGAATGAAACGAGCATAATGCAGAGAGATGAGCTAAAGGAGAACTTCTAATGTTTCTATATTAAATATAACTAGTGTTCTATATATGGGATTCCCAGGATGCACTTCAGAAATCATTAGTATATAATACTGCATTATCACAAGCAAATCAGATAACCTGGCCCTTCCTTTCATTGTTTCTCTCTGTTATGTAAGGGCCACTCGGATTTACTCTCCCGTTATTGTACCTTCAGGTCCCTCTCCCGGGCATGAAGTGGGTAGACAACCATCGAGGAGTATTCAATGTAGAAGTGGTCGCTGTTTCAACCATCCACACACAGGTAATAGTACTAAGCACAACGGCTTCACTGTAGCTACAGTAGTTTTGTGCATTTTTCAGATTCATTAGTTAAATTATGTCCTAGAATGTAAAACCTTAGAATAGCAACATAACCTGTTATTTTGAAACAAAGATGGACAGATTTATTATTGTAATGTGACTCAAAATATTTCACTTAACGTTAATAGAAAAACATTATTTTCACACCTAAACTGTAATTCTTTCCCAGCACCAGTTTATTAGGTAGTGACTCTTACCTTGCCAGTAATTTACTGAGGCCTACTCCATCTCTGATTTGACTGTGGTGTTGGGAGGTGCTTGACCATGGCTTCTAGGAACCCAGCTGGGACTAATGTGCTCATAAATCACTCTTCTTGGCACAGATTAGACTTGTTGGATTCTCTTGTGTACTTGTAGCAATGTTCGGCTTGCGGTTTTTACTCGGGGAGCCAACTTGCTGGTTTAGCAAAGAATACAGAGGAATAGATCCAAGCTTACTTTTGTTGACTTTCTTCCCCTTTAGCTTTTTCATCCTTGTACGCAGTTGTGTTTTCTAATTCTTGCCCTCTTCTTCTCTTGGTATTTTTTTTTCTATCCATTAATCTTTGTCACATTTCTTTCTTCCTTTATCTCCTTTTTATGTGATTTTCTCTGTTTACCACTTCCACATTATGGTACTGACATTTGTTTTTGCCAAAAAACTTTCTCTCTCTTATTAACCTCATCTCTACCCCCATTCCTCCAACTCTCCATCATTAGGACCAGTACCTGGATAAGTTCTTTGCGTTGGTGCATGCCCTGGATGAGCACATGTTCCCAGTAAGGATAGGAGACATGCGAATCATGGAGAACAACCTGGAAACTGAGCTCAAGTCCAGCATTGCAGCACTAAACTCATCCCAGCTTGAACCAATAGTTCGATTCCTTCACCTTCTACTTGACAAGTTGGTGTTGCTGGTAGTGCGCCCGCCCGTCATTGCTGGACAGATAGGTATGATAAAGGCCTGCAACAGATAAAAATGAAAGGCTACACTTGTAATTATGTTAACTAGCAGAAAGCTCTTCTTTTTGTCTTTAGTGAATCTTGGGCAAGCATGTTTCGAGGTGATGGCCTCCATAGTGAACCGGCTTCATAAGTACCTGGACACCAACCAGGACATGCATGGCCGCAACAGCCTGCTGTCTTCATACATCCACTATGTCTTCCGCTTGCCCAGCACCGACCCCAACTCACCCTCGCCAGGTACAGTGACTACAGTGTCCTCCCATTTTTCTTTATCCTGAATCTTCTTCTATTTTCTCCTTTTAAGTTAACCCCTTTCAACCCTTAACTCATCAAATCTTCCTGCCATAATTTTCTTTATCTATTTCTTTTCATCTTTTACTATTTTTTTCCTCCCACATCCATTTTGTCTTCTACCTGCTCAACACAGACACCAACTCATCCTTAACAGGTAGATATGGCCAGCGTCTGTACATCACAACAGATTTAGCCTTTGGATAAAAGTTACAGTTGTTTTTTTGGTGTATTGACTAGGGATGGGTATCGTTTAGGTTTTATCCGATACCGGTACCAAACCGGTACTTTTGAAACGGTGCCGGTGCTTAAACGGTGCTCGAACCGGTGCTTAAAGAATGGAGAACACAAAATTGGTCCAAAAACCTCTCATGTTCAGCTGTTTTTTGTAAAAAGATAACAATGTGTGCCTTTTCTGCAGCTATAGGGCATATATGGCATCACTCTTGGCTGGAAGCAGTGCTTAAACAATGAAAAAAAAACACAAACTTTGTCCAAAAACCTCTCATGTTTAGCTGTTTTCCACTTTTTCTTTGATCATTTTAGCCTTTTTGGCCAGGGTGAAGGGAGTATCTGCCATCAAACAAGAAGACAGCCTCATGTAACTACGACAATGTTTGCTAGTTCACCTTACATGCATTAATGTAATAACATGGTTAGCCTACTCAACGTAAATTACACACGAACAACATTAAGCTACTCACGCAGAGAAGAACGGCTGCTGCTGCATCATCATCCGTCATCATTTCTGCTACACTGGCAGGGCGGGGCCAGGACTCTATTCTTCGGGTTTTTGGGGGATGTTGCTAACTCCGGGTCCGATAACAGGCAACCCACCCGCAGTAGATGTGCTCGGTGTGAGGTCTCGCAGCAAGCTATCAAATACGGCGCATTTCTCGGCTTTAACAAAACGCTATACGTCGCCAGGTGTTTCCTCAGATTCGAGAAGTTACCTCCTTTGCACAGTATCAGCTTAAAGCACTTGTTGCAGGCTGCTGAGTTTGCATCTTTTGCTGTGAAGTACAGCCAGACTTGGACCGCTTCGCCTTGGGCATTCTTAACCTGTAGCTCTGCTCTAAAAGAACGTACGTACCTGGGCCCGCCTACTACGCTTGCAAAGGTAAAATGATTGGCTGGAATCCAAAGTGTATGACATTTCAGGAAAAAAAAAAGCACCGAAAAGTGCGCTGCTTTTCGGTCTGGTTACTACCGTTTATGTCATGGCACCGGATACCGGTACCCATCCCTAGTATTGGCTTGTATTTGGTATATACAGGTTTTTGGGGTTTTTTGCAGTGGCTTTTGTTGTTAAGCCATCCACTGCCAGAAGTGTTAATAAACTACTCTGAAATGATGGGTTAATTACTGGATAGTTAGGTGCAGTGGCTCATCGAAGTCCTATTTTCCTCATTTTCTTTCTGTTGTGTGTCGCCAAAGGCCCAGGAGGGTTGGGAGGTTCAGTTCACTATGCCACCATGGCTCGCTCAGCTGTTCGACCAGCCAGCCTTAACCTCAACCGCTCCCGTAGTCTTAGCAACAGTAACCCCGACATCTCCGGTACGCCCACCTCTCCTGACGATGAGGTCCGCTCCATCATTGGCAGCAAGGTAAGGTCTTCAAGTCATACACGACCCTTTCTCTGAGTGGTCATTCAGTTTTCTGTTAAATCTTTAACGAAGCACTAAAATTCTTACATGTGGTCCAAATGTGGCCTGAACGCACGCTCATATTTTTGGGAGCACTTTGCTCTAAATTTGGCTCATACATACTCCATGTGGATGTCAGATACTGTAGTTAATTATTTAACACTGTTGTAATGTAGGAGCTCTTGCTCTGTGATGTATTTTTAGACAGACTCGTGTAAGGTATTTGTACTGAATATGTGTATCTTAAACCACACAAGGTAGAGGCCTCCCTCTGCACAGTGACCCACAGTTTTATCAACATGTAAACTGCATGAGCGTTGTGCAAACACAAGCTTGAACATCTTATCTCTCCAACCGTTGTACGAGCAACCTGTCACACACATATACTCACTCACTCACATGCTATGCACAAATAATGCTTATTATGCATTGTGAAAAATGTACGTTGTATTTAGTTTAAAGTCAAATCAGTCAAGATTAAATATTGTTTCAATAGCCATTTCTTTCCTGAGGACTCTAACAGTAGCATAGTCTCTTCAGTCTTTTTTTGATTTCTTTGTTCCTTTTTATTTCATTTTATTCTTTTAATTGAGGTCATGTATTTTGTCTCATATAATTTGGGAGTTCCCACTTCAAACTTTTTTTTCATATAACCCCCTCAAAAAACCCAACAAATACGTGAACAGTGACTGAATGATGTAATGTGCCTTTCTAATGGTCTTGCTATATTTGTAACCATGACATGATGGATGCAGCCCCTTTTTTTGACGAGTTTCCTTTTGCTGCTAATACTTAACTAAACCATTCTTCTCTTGTCTCTTAGGGAGGGGTAGTTGTTGTTGGGGTGGGGGTTTAACACAGAGAAGGAAAGGGAGAGAGAGAACCTTTGTGCTTTGCTCCTATGTGGTGATGATTTTTAATTTACTGACAGCTAACCGTTTTGAGGCCCTTGGCATCGTCCAGCTGTCCTGACCTCTGAACCTCTTTAACTTGTCATTATTCCTTCCCTCCTCCTTCTCCCCCCCGTGCTGCTCGCTTGTTCCCTTGCTTCCCGCCTGCCTTGTGTCCTTTGACCCTGGCCCCCCTAGGGCTTAGACCGATCCAACTCGTGGGTGAACACCATGGGCTCTAAGAGTGCCCCCTGGGGATCCAGCCCTGGGTCCGCTCCAGAAACCATGCAGGTGGTTTTATGAATGCCCCGTCCTCCACTTTGCCTCACGACAAAAACAACCTACACTTAAGGGATACTGAGATATTTGGAGTTTTGGCTTATTTGTGTGCTTTGCTGGAATCATTAATAGCGAGGCATATCGGGTATATCAGTGCTTATCCATTCTAAGGTTTTTTATTTTTGTGTCTTTTTATTTTGTCATGCTCACACCTTTCATTAATATTTTCAGCCTATCCTTCAAGCTCTTTGCAGTGGTTTTAAGTGACCTGGCTGTGATGCGGACCACATTTTGCTTTTTTAAAAATTCAAAGTACACATATTTCTAAACCACACACAAAGTGGCTAGTATCAAAGACTCTAAAGACAAAGACATAAAAGACCAAAACTTCAGAATATTACAGTATTCTGTTATACCTCAAGTCACAACCCTCCCATTAATCCCATACGTAGGAGTCACAGCCGCCTCCATGACCCTCCAGTCATGTTAGTCTTAGGTGTCAGCCCTCTTTGCGAATCACATCTAACACATCTCTTTTTTTCCTCTGTATCTGCATTAAAAGTAGCCAAAATTAAGATATATCCAAATATAGGCCAGAGCAATCCATGGTAGCAGTTTCTCAGATATTGTTGACATCTCTTCTGGGTTTACTGTGATCAGTCATTGCTAGCCTAAATCCAACACAATCTTTCAGAGAATAATTGGGTTGGTAGAGAAAACGAGAGTTGTGTTAGAATTCCATCAGCAGACTAGTCGTTCTTTTTTTTATGCTTTTTTTTTTAAATTTATCTCCCCCCCCCCTTAAAAAAAAAAATTCCCTTTTTCCCTCTATGGATTTCCTCTGCTCTCAGCTAGTTAACCTGCATGACCCTCTCCTAACACCCCTCATTTCAACCACAGTTCATTTATTTCTGGAGCATGGTATATCTGTGAGTGTGACTGTGCATCTACGTGTGTGGTCTTTGTCTGCCTCAATTTCCATCTTAATGTGATCTTAAGTCCTCTGTCATTTTAATTTGTCATAACATATTAATTTATACAAATATAAAAATAAATGGGCATATTGTCGCCATAGAATCACACCTAGCTTACCACAGTAAATGTGCATAGACCATAGACTGGCAGAGCACATTCATAATAAGCATTTAGCATAGGATGTTGTCCAGCTACCTGCAATAAAACCATCTCTGAGGTCTTGTATTTACCTGGAGGGATGCAGAATGGCTCATTATTAAGCAATGGCTACAGTGTTGCACAAAAGCATTATTAATGTTGAGACTACATTTGATTGCACTTTTGTGTAGCCATTTTGCATCTCTACCATAAGATGCTCAAACTATTGATGTATCAGCTGTTTTAGATTATGGGTACAATGCTTTTCAAGTGCTGTGGCCCTGTCCTGTGTCTGTTGTTTTGCGTCTTCATGTATGAAAATGTCCAACAGATCACAAAAGTGTACGTGTGTGTGTGTGTGTGTGAGGGGGCTGTGTTACTCAGCACGCACGTTTTGCCTGTGTGCTGAGGAAGAAGGTGCAACCCCACTCTCTCGTTGCTCCTCCACTAACCTTGCTGTCACCGTTCCATTCATCCCACTCATAGGCCATGGAGCGCTGTGGCAATCGCATGTCTTCGCACACTGAGAGCGCCAGTTTCTTGCAAACTTTAACAGGACGGTTGCCCACAAAAAAGGTAGAGCCACTTGCACTGGGGGAGGAGCCGACCCCCAGCCACCTCTTGTCCTCCTCCTCCTCACCTGTCTTGTCTGTGGATGTGTGCCTCTGGATTGATTGATGTCGTATTTGGTTGTTGTGGAGTCTTGTTGAATGCTGTATGTCACCGATCTGCCTCTTGTTCTCAATATGAGGATATTTTGATGTGATGTGAATGTTGGTTGTAATCTGGCTAACACTGACTATTGGAAAGTCTGTTTTATTGTCCACTGCTCAGTCAGGGAGTGCAAATTGTATTTGGTTTTCATTTAAAAAAATCTGATACTGTTTGACTTTCAGTCAGGTGCTATGTTACCATAGGACATACTTACCAGTAAACATACAGACAGGTGGGCGGGTATGTTTAGTGTCTATTGGGACAAAGTTCATAATTTTCACTTGGGTTGAAAAAATTCAATTTATAATAGAATTTTTAAGCAGGTCTAGTTTACTTGGTGTTTTATACCAAGCTGTGTGTCTGCTATAACAACCTTAAACTCTTTAATAAAATAATTCTTTCCAGTAGGCAGTACAATACAGGTTTAAAATGATGTATTTAAGACTTACCAGTCTGATGAAAAGTCAGTATGTTAGCCAGACTTGTGGTGGATTTTAGTGTTGCATAAAATACACACAACTCGAAAAATGTTATTTTTGCATAATAAGACGACCAAATGTAAAAAATAAATAAATTAATTAATTAAAAAATGTTGTTCTTTGTAAAACTAGAATTATTTTTCTGTCTTTAAAAGAGAGAAATGTATTTTAGTCATATACATTAGGTCGCACTACAAAATACTGCAGTTTCCATGGTGAAAGGAGTGCATCATTTGTTAAAAGCAAAAATGTTGCACACGTCTATAACAGTTTTTTTTTTTATTAATATCTAACTTTGTCTGCAATGAAGTTCATTTTCAGCTTTGGAGGAGCAGAAGCTTTACTGGGCTGTCTTGTTCTTTCATATAGAGAATCTAGTACGCGTTCTTATTTGTTCTATATTCCTGGTCACAACAGTTGATACCTGCTAGCAGGTTATGTCTGTAGCCAATCTAAAACTTCTTTTATGTCATAACCCATGAAAATAAATACATTTTGAGATCTATCTGACCAGGCGAACTAAGTATAGATTATGCTTGGTTACTTTTTCTGGTGCCTCACATTATCTCTGTCTGGCTGTACTGCTTTCCCTTTCCCTCTCTGTCCATCCCTCTTTCTTTGTCTCCGTTTTGATTTTCTGACTCAGCTCTTCCATGAGGAGTTGGCTCTCCAGTGGGTGGTGAGCAGTGGAAGTGTACGTGAGGGTGCTCTGCAACAGGCCTGGTTTTTCTTTGAACTCATGGTAAGAAAACAAAATCTGGATAAAGTGTAACACATGTGGGTCTGTCTGGCATTGTTCTATTTGTGTAAAAATAAAAAATAATACTAATAATGATAATAAAACTTGCCAACAGCTTATGTTTTAACCCAATGAACACCTTTACCTCAGGTGAAGAGTATTATCCACCACCTTTACTTCACTGACCGCTTAGAGTCACCCAGGAAGAACCGTTTCCCAGAACGCTTCATGGACGACATCACAGCTCTGGTCAGCACCATCGCTGGTGACATTGTGTCTCGCTTCCAAAAGGTAAATAACGACCCAGTTCTGTGTCTTGAGGTGTTTGTAAGAGGCTTGTCAGTTTGGATTGGAACAGGAATTTGCAGGATTGTTATATATGGGAAAGTTGGAAAAAGGAATCTTATGAGTTGTTAAAACTGTAAAAGAAGTTGTATGTTCATATATTTTTGTCATTTCTGGACATTATTTTGTGGCATATTAAGTTTGGGGGTGTAATTTCCAAGGCATGCCCGTGACATGTATAAAGCATGTTTTCTCATCCGTTCAGGATCTGGAGCTGGTGGAGAGGCTGAACATGAGCCTGGCCTTCTTTCTCAATGACTTGCTGTCAGTTATGGACCGAGGTTTTGTCTTCAGCCTGATTAGGGCATACTGGAAACAGGTAACTGAGTTTGTTTTTCTCGGTCTTTTGGTTTTTAATTTTTAAATTGCCATGGCTGTCAGGATCAGTATGATTGGAAAAAAGCCAGGTGAGTGCCGAAACTTCTGATTAGGCCTTCATTAAACTATTTAAAGCGTGGATCTCCTTTTTGTGCATTTCAGCTTTATTTACAGCACTATAACAGCCTAATATGTGATGACATTTCAACACTTTCTTTTACTGCACATGCTCCATTTTTGTTTGTAATATGTAAATGAGTATTTTCTGTTACCTTTTTCTAGGTGTCCACAAAGCTTTATGCTTTACAGAACCCAACCCTGGAGTCTTTGCGGCTTGATTTCTTAAGGATTGTTTGCAGTCATGAACACTACGTCACCCTCAACCTGCCCTGCAGCCTGCTCACACCACCTGCCTCTCCTTCTCCCTCTGTGTCCTCAGCAACATCGCAGGTCAATTTTTACTCTTAAAAGGCTGACACTCTGTAAATTTCAGCGTACAGATGTTAGATTTATGTACAGTCAAACACTATTAATAGTGTCTCTTATCTCTCACAGAGCTCTGGCTTCTCCACACACGTCCAGGACCAAAAGATAGCCAACATGTTTGAGCTGTCTGTCCCCTTCAGAGAACAGCATTATCTGGCTGGACTGGTACTGTCTGAACTGTCAGTAATACTGGACCCAGACAATGAGGGGTGAGAAGATGTTTTAATTAAGAAAGATTCTAAATGTGAATGTGTTTTATTGTCTGAATCTTCCCGTGATTGAGCTGAAACATTCCATTTCGTTTCCTTTTAAATTTGTTTTGCTTCTTCTCTTTCGTATTGTGTGCTGTAGGATGTTCGGTCTGCATAAGAAAGTAGTGAGCGTCGTTCACAACCTCCTTTCCAGCCACGACTCTGATCCTCGCTATGCCGACCCTGAAGTCAAGGCCCGTGTTGCTATGCTTTACCTGCCTCTCATCAGCATTGTCATGGAGGCACTGCCTCAACTCCACGATTTTACAGGTACAGGTGACATTTTTAGTATGAAGCAGCTTAAGAGTTAGCAATGTACAAATCTTTTGATTACTTTTTTGATTTTTTTTTTAAACCTTTACATTAGTTTAAATATTTTCTCAGGTCTTCTTTCAATTTTGTCAAGATAATTTCCTTGTCAAAACTAGAGATGGACCGATCCGATATTACGTATCGGTATCGGTCCGATACTGACCTAAATTACTGGATCGGATATCGGAGAAAAATAAAAAATGTAATCCGATCCATTAAATATCACGAAAGCACCTCACAAAACTTGCAACACGCCGTAACTCACCTCAGAACGTTAGCACGTGGAGCAGTATGCATCACGTGATAGAGCGCTGTGGCATGCGGGACCTGTCGGTGGTCTGGATAGCATTGGAGCTTCGCTAGCAACCCGGCATTTCATCTCCGACAAAGTTATCCCCGAGAGAAGTAAAGCAAGTGTGTAAGTCCATCTCTGAATGTTTGTAAAGCATTCCTGCGTTAAGCTTAACAAGCGACTGCCTCTTCTTGCTGCTACTTCAATCATGAAACTGCTTAATGATCAGCTGATCGGCTTTTCTGTCGCGAGTCCGTGTCTCTTGTTTGCTTTTGGCCCACTTTGCACCAGAAAGAGGAAACCAGCGGCTGAACAACAGCAGCACGTTTAAGCTTGATAAGCTGTTGTTAGAATGTATTTAATATTACTTTCTACACCAGGATCTTTTTCTACGTAGCTGACGGCTGGTAACTGTGCAGGGGCGGATCTAGCAAAGTTTAGCCAGGGGGGCCGATAGGGCATTAACAGGGAAAAGGGGGCACAAAGACATACTTTTCTTTCTTATTCTCATTTAAAATGTCTAGCTTTTAATAAATAATTATCTGACACCCAAAGTTTTAATTTGATGTAAAATGAATAGAAGTCCATTACTGTATATAGTGACTATTAAGTCTAATATATATACCCTAGTAAGCTATAGTACTTTTTCCTTTGGGAAGGTACCATCTGTGCAGTCTGCAATTTTGTTGAAGAAAGATGTTGAATCTATTTAATATTTCTTGAAAAATAATTGATTTCTGTGCATTTTTTTTCACACTGCATCAAATTAAGGTTGATTACGTCGATTAAGCATCATGAGGTGGAGCGTGAGGGGTGGTTCCCTATTTTTTATTTATTTATTTTTGTTGTTGCTGGGAGTTGGAACCCTATTAGTTAGGTTGCATAATATTTATGCTAAGTACTCTTTAAAATACCAGAATAGGGAGGATGGTGTAGGTTTATGTTTATTAGATTGATCAGTATTGCTGAACTATGAATTATTTTTTTTTTGCATACAGGTATAACAGAATAGCTTTAGTGTAGTTGTTGTTTTAAACTTGAGTATGAACTTATACAAAATGCAGCAAGATATTTTAAAAAAACAGTTTTGTTGATTAAAAAACACTATATCGGATTCATATCGGTATCGGCAGATATCCAAATTTATGATATCGGTATCGGACATAAAAAAGTGGTATCGTGCCATCTCTAGTCAAAACACAAATGTATTATCTTCCTCAGTTTTTATCTTTGTCTGCTGTCTCATGTCTGATTATTTGGCAACTTATGTTCTTTCCTTTTTGTTTTATTAGAGTCACATAATCAGTGGGGTCGACCGGGCGGCCCTCAGGGGGCAGCTGTTGGCACCAGCGGAGAAGAGACAGAGGGAGAAGGTAACAGCATGATCAGTCAGACTGTCGCCATGGCAATAGCAGGCACCTCAACCGCATCTCCGATGTCCCGACCGAGCAGCTTCTTGCTCAACTCGCAGGTAATTTCCTGCAAGACACAGTGACTGTATCAATTTATCTGCAGTTAATGGAAATATCTCAGTGCCGTGTGCTGCTTCCTCCTTTTGTGTTCTCGCATTCCAGGCGAGTCGTCAGCACGGGAGCTTCTCGGCCGAGTCCAGTCGGAGCCTGCTGATCTGTCTGCTGTGGGTGCTAAAGAATGCTGATGAGCTAGTGTTACAGAAATGGTTCACAGACCTGTCAGTGTCCCAGCTCAACCGCCTTCTGGATCTCCTCTACCTCTGCGTCTCCTGCTTTGAATACAAGGTAACATCAACAATCACTGCCTAACAGTTTGAGCTAATTAAGCATTAATTACCCACCTGAGAGCGCACTGCATACTGGGGGAATCTACATTGTGGGTTACGTCCACCTCTTCTGTTTATTTTCTATATTAAAATTGGGGGCGCTCATGAGCCTGGATAATATTTCTGATTGAAACTTAGTGAAACTACAAAACTAAACTTTTGCATGTGCTCTAGTACTAACTTAACTAAAAATATTTTCACATTTACCATCTAACTTTACATTTCTTTTCAAAAGGTTCTATAATTATCTATTTCCTTCTGTGTGTTTCAAGCTCTTTATGCTATGCTGTGTGTTTGTTGTTTGCTGTGCTGTGCTTGCATATTTGCTTTTCATGCTACTAACCCGCTTTGCTTGCTTGGTGCTTCGCTGCAAGTAACTTCCCTGCTGTGTGTGTTCTCTGTCCGTCCATTCACCCTCTACCTCATGGATACAAGGCCCATGTTGTGTTCACCATGCAGGGGAAGAAGGCGTTTGAACGCATGAACAGCCTAACCTTTAAGAAATCCAAAGATATGAAGGCCAAGCTGGAGGAAGCCATACTGGGCAGCATTGGGGCCAGACAGGAAATGGTGCGACGCAGCCGGGGGCAGCTAGGTGAGATTTAAACTTAAGGCACACTCACACAGTTGCAGGTAGGAAGAAATAAATGCTGAGAAGCAGAATTTAAGGTTTACACCAACACAATAATCAGTGTATTCTGCTTTTTCTCCTGGACACAGGTGCATGCATACATACGTGTATTTAGCTATACCTTTTGAAAGTACTGTAAATATAGCTACAGCCAGTTTGTCACGTTTTTTGTGTGCAGGGAGCCTCTTTCATCACTGTTTAAAAAAGAAACGGTAAATAATGTTTCCCCATCATCTAGAGCGGAGTCCATCTGGCAGTGCTTTTGGCAGCCAGGAAAACCTTCGATGGAGAAAAGACATGACCCACTGGAGACAAAACAGCGAAAAGATGGACAAGTATGGTCCTTTGAACTGTTGAAGGGCATTTTTCTGATTACTGTTTCATGCACAAAAAAACACAACAGTTTTTTAATAATCTAAAGAGCTTGCAAAGAAAAGCGACTGGACTTCTTTAAGTTTCTTGAAGACATTCACCTCTCAGAAGTTTCTTCAGTTCTAAGACCAAATGGTGGAGAGTCCAAGGTATTTAAGCCCTAGTGGGAGTCTCCATAGTCTCCACTGCCTCGGTTGTAGGTATGCAATTGAAGAGTGAGACCACATCAAAGGACACAAGAGGTCCAGTCGCTTTTCTTTCCAAGCTTCTTAGATTACCATGACCTGGATGACTGAGGAACTACACATACATGTTTTTTAATGGCATTGTGGAACTTTATTCTCTTAGGAGCACATGCACAAGTCAGGTCTGTTTCCAATTGCATTTTAAATTTACACAAAATAGGCAAAAGTTGAACTAAAAAGCTGGTCCCATTTCTCAGTAATGCTGCAAATAAAGCACTTAAGAGAAAGACACTCTAACAAGGTAAAGGACTTAAAGTTCAAAATGAACCTCAGATAGTGGAAAACCATGAGATGGAAATGGTTTTTCTTTCATGTATGAAAAGAATCTCAAAGATTTCTCATCAGTCCAGATTTAAAGTTTGGCTTCATGGTCATATTCATTTTTTGTGGCACCACTCCATTATTGCATCTTTATTTTGATTTAACAGTAAATTGTTTACTTATACCCTTTACAGGATGCCACTGCCAAGGTTTGGACAATGTACACAGTGGATTTTAAGCAATCAATATGTGATTGCAGTGCATACTTTCAGCTTTAATTCGGGGTGTTTAACAACTTTGTTGTATGTAGTTTCACATTTTTAAAGACAAAAAAGAAATTGACAAGGAGTTTTTCTTCACGAGGTCTGATCCCACATTTTGCAGTGACAAAAGATTCGAAACTGGTTCCAAGTGTTGGAAGCCAGAATGATAAGAACAGAAGCACATGGAGAAGGAGAGAATGAGCTCCTGATCCAAAGCACATGATGATGAGGCAGTGTTTTTACATTGCATATATATGCATTGGGGACTACATATAAAATCATTTCTAACTTTTGTTAAACCCTTTGAATGAAATCTGAAGGTCTGCACTTCAGTCAGGTTTTGATTTTTTTTATTTAAAATCCACTGTAGTGGTGTACAGATGCAGTTATGCAAAAAACAGTTATGATCCTAACTGTTAACTTAAGAATACATGCCAATTGCAAACACATTGTTATTTTGTGACGTACTTGTGTACTGTGTATGACTATGCTAACGTCGCCATGTTCAAGCAACAACTAAAAGTATCTCTATAACGCGGGAGCTTAAAGCTTGACGGTTTTGCATCTTTTTGCCAATATTTTTTGTCCGATGATGACAAAAAATATAGCATTATATCTTTTTGTTTTAATTTTAATTCCTGTTCTTTTATCATTTCTGCTCCAGCATTTGTCTTCTGTTAATTTCCATTTGTTCTCTCATGTCACTGTGTGTTAATGTAGGAGTCACAGATCAGTCAGGTATTGTATGGTCCACATTTGCTGTGTGCTCCTTTAAATTCCTCCCTGCTTTAGTGCCTCTTTTAAGGTGTACTGCCATGCATGTGGGAAGTCCGACAGGTGAAGTGGATGCAGACTGAACTGATTAGCTTGTATTTGATTCTTAGCTTTCACCAAGTCATGAACAATTTTTCGAATTAACATAATTTTGAGTGAGATGCTTTAACACTTTAGCAACTAATGCAATCAGTGATTTGTTCACATTCATTTCCTTTCCATTTTAACTTAAGTTCACACATGCACATCAGAGCACCAAGAGAGTCCCCCTGATCCTGGCCCTGACCCTCAAATCCCTTGTCCCATCAGTCCCTCTGTCCTGGTAACAACAAACTCTGCATTGGGGTTGGTAGTGGTTGCAGTGGGCCTGTTCTGCTTTTTAACCAGTGTGCTTGTTTTTCTGGGGTCCTGACTGATGTTGCTCCCTGGTTGATGTTGCCGGGGGGGAAGTCAAATGTGGCAAAAGCTTTTTTCTTATCGGTCACCTATTCAGTTCTGTATTGTTTCAGTTCAATCACAGGCATTTTAGGACATGTAGACTAACAAAATAAAAGTCACTGCGTTCTTCTTGTAGATCAGGAATAATGGGTTGCTTTTTTCTAACTTTAAATTATGCCAGTCTTTTAATGCCTTTCATATTTCCTCTAAGAAAAAAGTAGATAGGTTTAGGCTAACTGTCTCTCACTGTAGGGCTTTCTTTGATTTTGCCAGAAAAAAACCAAATAGCGTAAACATACTGTTTTGTGTTTTAGACACAGCTGGCTGAGCATCCACACCACACATAACATGTTTTTCCTCTAAATTTTCTTCATTGTTCATGATTCTGTGCAGTGGATTAATGTGGTGACTGGAAGCTCATGCAGCGCTCAGTGGCACATCATCAACACCGCAATGTATGAGTTCAGTTTGTGACGGCGTATTCTTGTGTCTTTGCAGGACGAGAGCAGAGCTGGAACATGAAGCTCTTATTGATGGTAATCTCGCAACAGAGGCCAATTTAATAATACTTGATACTCTGGAGATTATTGTACAGGTATGTAAGCGAAGAAGACGTATCCACACTAAATGGAAACAGGCATATATTCCCAGTCAGGCTGTGTTCAGAGGCCTATTACAGCTGCTTATAAGTCCTTTTCCCTCCAGACGGCATCAGTAACGGAATCCAAGGAGAGTATCCTGGGTGGAGTGCTGAAGGTGCTGCTCCACAGCATGGCCTGCAACCAGAGCGCCCTCTACCTTCAGCATTGTTTTGCCACACAGAGGGCCCTGGTATCTAAGGTTAGACTACTGGGCTTTCTTTATGTGTGAAGCATGCTTATTTCATCTTCCAGGCTTACATAGTAATAAATACTTCTCTCTCTGCCTGTGTAGTTTCCCGAACTACTCTTTGAGGAAGAAACAGAGCAGTGTGCTGATCTGTGTCTGCGACTGCTGAGGAGCTGCAGCAGCAGCATAAGCACGATCAGATCCCATGCCAGTGCTTCCCTCTACCTCCTCATGAGGCAAAACTTTGAGATTGGCAATGTAAGTACAGAGGTGATGGGTTGAACAAGTTAGAGCTGTGGAATGTGGCTGTACTATTACAAATAACATATTTGTTAACTTTAATTCACCTGGTTTATCTGAATACCAAACTGTGCAGTCATAGCAAACTTTAGTTCAGTTACTGATGTATGCATTATTGAAAGCAGACTTTGTGCTAATATCTTTTTAGAAATTATATGTATAGTGTTTCCTTCTCTCTTCATATGTCGGCAGAAAGCCAACAGCTTTGACAACATGTGTGTTTTTTCTTTTTGCTTGAACTTTTAGAACTTTGCAAGAGTAAAGATGCAGGTGACAATGTCTCTTTCCTCGCTGGTTGGAACATCTCAGAATTTCAATGAAGAGTTCCTCCGTCGCTCTCTAAAGACCATCCTTACCTATGCAGAGGAGGATCTGGAGCTGAGGGAGACCACGTTCCCAGATCAGGTACTGGGTTCGCTATTTAGTTGTTTTCCATCACTGCTCGAAAAGGGAAAATATCCAGATTGCTGCTGATGTGATTCTCTGGACCTTTTACTTTGCAAACATGTCATCATCCCGGAGAAGGAGCTTCTTTATCCTGAGCCGTATTTTCTTGCTTTCAGGTTCAGGACCTTGTTTTTAATCTGCACATGATCCTGTCTGACACAGTGAAGATGAAGGAACACCAGGAAGATCCTGAGATGTTGATAGATCTCATGTACAGGTGCAAAACCCATGTGCAATGGAGCAATTTCTTTTGATTACTTAAAAGAGCATTTATTCATTGTAGTTGGTTAGTTAGTCAATATCTGGTTGTGGGTGTGATTTCCTGTGTGGTCTGTGTGTGCATTTGCATTTTTGTCCACTTAAAGGATTGCAAAAGGTTACCAGACATCTCCAGATTTGCGGCTGACGTGGCTCCAGAACATGGCTGGAAAGCACTCTGAGAGAAACAACCATGCTGAGGCTGCTCAGTGTCTGGTGCACAGTGCTGCCTTAGTGGCAGAATACCTAAGTATGCTGGAGGACCGCAAATATCTTCCTGTAGGCTGTGTCACCTTTCAGGTAGGAGCATTCCTGTGGTATTGTTTGTGCGCATGTCTCTCCTCTACAGAAACACATTTCTTACAATGACTGTGCATGCACCATAACCTTCATTTGTTTTTAATATGTGTGGTTATGTGCTCTAGAATATTTCTTCAAATGTGCTGGAGGAATCTGCAGTCTCTGATGATGTAGTGTCACCAGACGAGGAGGGAATCTGTTCAGGGAAATATTTCACTGAGATCGGTCTCGTGGGTCTCCTAGAGCAGGCTGCTGCCTCTTTTTCCATGGTGAGAGATGGAAACATGAACCGATGCTTATTTCTTTGTTTTGTGTTTTTTACCTGCTATTTTTTTAAAATAATTGTTCATCCTTCCAGGCCGGCATGTATGAGGCTGTGAATGAGGTTTATAAGGTACTGATCCCGATTCACGAAGCCAACAGGGACGCAAAGAAACTAGCCACCATACATGGTAAACTACAGGAAGCCTTTGGCAAAATTGTTCATCAGGTAAACACACACACAAAGTAGACTACTTCTTCAAATCACAACTCCCAACAGTTTGTGGTGCCAAGCTGACACTGAATTTATGCAATTAAATTCTAAGATTAATTTTTTTTATATCTCAGTGTGACCTAGATTTATTGTTTTCATTGTCTAACTTCCACTATGAGAAGATTACATTTGGGATACACAAGGTTACTTCTGTTTTCTTTTTTTCTTATGTAAATCCACCAAAGCTGTTTTTATAAATAAATTCCAGACAGTGTCAGGAGAATCGGGTCAGGAAATTGTCTGGAGCAGTCCATGTCAGATACCTTATCACTGCTGGAAATACTCCATTTGTTTTTGTTTTATTTTATGTGGCACAATGCCTGGGTAGAGGGTGCAGGAGGCGGGGCTTAAAGGAATTCTCCAGAAAGTCATGGGCTCTCTTCAAACATAGTTTTAATTGGACATTCATAGACTTTGTTCTATGGAGCTAGCAGGGCAAAAATCGTTTCATATTTATAATGCATGCTTTGCATTCTCACATGTGGCTCATGCAAAAAATTGCTTGAGTGAACACAATTTAAGACGTGTGCGGTTGAATTAGAGTTAAGTAATTACGATATAGTATCAAGATCAGCACTTACAATGAAAAGGAGAAATTTTTTTGTCACTGTCATATGAATATATGCACAAGTACACTTTTCTCACACAGATTAACTGTCATGTTAAACAGCCAGTGTAGATGTATCAAGGCCAATTAACAAAAAAGGATGTTAGGAGCAAAGCTTCTTATCTGCAGGACTTTCAAAATGTACATACATCAGTCTCGATATGAGTCACTACACAGAAAAACAATGGATTCCAGTTAATGTTGCGTACACACCAGCTGTCACAGACACAGCTTTGCATGATCTTATCAGTTGGCAGTTAAGTCTTAGTATATTTATTTATGCCTGATACCCACCATGCTTTACTTTTCTGTGAAGTATGAACTTAAGCATGCATGACATTTTGGATTCCAGCTGTGTTTTTTTTATTTGTATTTTTTGTTAAAGGCCAGTTGTGTGGATTGTGTGACACAGACGGGTTACAGTCATCTGGTGTGCAGAGCAACTGCTCTTGCAAAGCAGACTTTTTCATAGTGACAAAAACATTCATGTGTAAAGAAAGCATCCCTGTTTTTCTGTTTGTTTGTTTTTTAAAGAATATTTCTGTCACACGCTCTGTTCTCCAGCTCGACAACTTAGTAACCTGGATTCGTTTCAAAGCGTTCATTCTCCTTATTGTAACATCCTTTGTATGTGTGTGTGTGTGTGTGTGCGCGTGTCGGAGGGCGTATGCGTCTTGTCGTTCACATGTCCTGTATTCTCTTTGTTACGCAGAGTACTGGCTGGGAGGTAGGTGACTAAACAGCTCCTGCTTGGCCCTGCTCATGTGGTTTATCTTTTTGTATTTTCTTTTTATTTACGCTCATCTTTTTATTTGCTAGCTGTTGGCATTCTTCTTCTTTGTTACATACATCCAAATCCATTAACATCTGCAGACAACATCAACTGTCTGCCCCTTTACCCGCTGGGGACGCTCGCTGTCTAAGCAACAACACCCTTCACCGTTTTCCTCTCTCCTCACTCTTCTTACACTGCAAGAGGAGCTTGTGTTTGTGTCTTTTTATTTTATTTTATTCTTTACATGTGACAGTGTTGACAGGCTGTGCATGGGAGCCACGGTGTGTGACACTAATGACAAAAGTCTCAGCGAATGCATCACCTGCACAATCCACCGTTTTACCCCCTCCATTCCTCATCTTCTATGTGTCTGCTGGGTGTGTCGGTGGGCACACACGCGCGTCAGCTGTCACACTTCATCTCATCTTCAACCACAGGGCTCGATTTCAGTGCACTGTTTTGACATGAAAGGTGTCTGTTAGCCATCCCGCTGTAGCCGTGGGGTCATTCTTGCCACACACAATTAAATGAGCCTTTTAACACGCAAGGTGCTGCAGACTTTGGGTCGAGGCTGGAACCAAATTCTCCAAAGGCAGTTTGTTTTCTAAGAGGGTTCAACTCACAGTAATCTCAGGATTACTTGATTTATCCCTTTTGATTTTGATTGGTTGTTATTCTTGCCCTTTCTTTTAATAGTTTAAACTAAATCGACCCCTGACTTTTGTTTCATGCATTCTGTCCCTTTGTTAACAGTATTAACCTCTGAGTTCTCATGGTCTGTTGCATGAATTGGACAGAGCACAGGAAGCGCACTGAGCGTGCATGGTGTGTTTCCGAGGGTTGTGGATTATTAGTTTTTTTCCCCCTCACTTTTGTTTTTTTTTTTATTCTTCGCTGTCTGCCTTTGCATGATCTGGATCCTCCACAATGAGTTTCTGTTCTTTCTCACAATCAGTGGAGATATTTTTACTGTTGTGTGTTAGTTTGTGTTGTTTTTAAAATTCTCTGGAGGAACCCAATCCTGATTAAAATTTGTTCTGTTTTTTTTTCCTTTTTGATTTCCCTGGTTGCCGACCCTTCTTTACTTAATTGTGTCTTGTGGTAAGTTTCTTAGTTTACAGGGTTTCCTTAATTACTGTTTAAAAACATTTTCAAATCAGTGGTTTAACTAGCAATACATGACTTGTATCTTTTTTGATATTCCCTTAAGTTACTCTGATGCTTTATCTAAACATCTTGTGCATCAAGTTGTGTAGCATTTGCCTCAGATTTTCACATCATTTTCCTTTTTCCTGCCATACACGCACTTACACACTGGGCACTCATGGTGTACCTGCTGATTGATCTTGGGGCTTCCCTTTGGATGTTTCTTTCCAAGTAGAGGTCTAAGCAAAAAAAAAAAAATTGGAGTTGATGGATGTTTTTCCTGTCAACAACTTCCAAAGACGTAACGGGGTGTTTGAGGTTGAAGTAGTTTTTGCCTTGTTTTGTTTCACAAACGTTTTCCCCTCCCGCTCCGTCTTTCTTTCTTTTTTTGTTATCTGTCTGTTTGTGACTTTAAGGCTTCTATTTAGAAAACTTTGGTGCTGCTTTGATCTGTGAACTTGAGCTGTTTTTATTCTTAACATAGGAAAAAATTGCACACATGAAGAACACAAGCACTTACAAGCTGGGTGCAAAGGAGATGTCGAGTTCATGTTGACAACAATAGATACATTTCAGACACTGCGGGGTGTTTTTCCTGGCTTAGATTGGGATTTTTCACAAAAGCACATTAAGGCAATTCATCTGCATTCCTCGTATTTGTTATAATTATATAGATTTTCTAGTGATTTCTGACCATTTTATAAACCCAAATGTCTACTGTGTTTACTTACAGTGGACCTTGTGTGTTTCTTTATTTTTGGCTTATATACTGTTATAATAATATTTAAACAGGACCAAACTGTCAAATAATGAGAAGCTAATAATATGAAAGTAATTCCTATGACCCAAAGGTCAGGGTTCAGATTTTTTTTTCTATGCTGGCAGCTGCAGCACAGAAGCCCCACCCACATACTTTTTCAAACCTTCTGATTGCAGGAATGCAGTCAGTCAGAAGAAAGTTTGCTCAAAAAGAGAGGGCTTGAAAGGAAAAGAGCTAAACCTGGCACTTTTTTCTTGCTGATGTTTGACCTAGTTTGCTTGGTACTTGAGCCTGACTAATCTATTAGCAGGCCAGTATCATCACCCGATATTAGCTATTTGACAGTCGGTATTTGTATTTTAAATAACTGCTTGGTGAAAAAGAAAAATGTAAAGAAGAGATGGAAGAAACACTCTTCTATTTGATATTGCATAGTTTGTCCACCAGAGGGCACTGTGCAACTTCCCAGAGTCGGGTAGAGAGCAAACAAGTAAATAAGCAACTACATATAACAAATTGTGTAGTTATTTATTTTATGGGATTTTTCTTTCTTTCAGACACATGAAACAGTCGATATATCAGAAGGTCAGATGTTTAAATGACAAAATATCAATATTTGTTTCGGCTTTAAAAATACTTGCTACCTGCCTGAGTTCTGTCAGGTCCTTAACTGCGGTGGAAAAGCTGCTGAACAACCTTTTTTTTTTAAAAAACAAAAACAAAAAACAGGTTGTTGAAATCACATACTTTCTGTCTGAACCTTCAGTACACTCACATACAGCTTTTAGAACAGAACCAACAGATTTAATCACATACTGCATGAAACTTCTAATAGTTGTTGTTATATATGTAGCTATATAGCTACATATATATCAGATTGTAGGCATACCATTTCTTTCAGTGAACTGTAATCTTTTTCTGTCATCTTTGCCTCTGTGAAGAGAGCTGTAAAATCTAATAAAGTAAAAATACACAAATGCTTACTGTTCCACAGTATATCACAGTATGCTGTAGCAGGGTGATGGTGTTCTGCCTCGTTTTTTAACCCATTTATCAATGTTTCCCTCTGCCTGTTCAGGATGGAAAGAGAATGTTTGGTACTTACTTCAGAGTTGGATTTTATGGTACGAAGTTTGGTGACTTGGATGAGCAAGAGTTTGTGTACAAAGAGCCTGCCATCACAAAGCTGGCTGAAATCTCTCACAGGCTAGAGGTAAACTATGCTGTGCTCGCGTTCTCTCTATGAGTCTAATTGTTTTCTGTGAAAGAGTAAAATGTTCTGTTCTTTGTCTTTTCTGGTAGGGTTTCTATGGCGAGCGATTTGGAGAGGACCAGGTAGAAGTCATTAAGGACTCCAACCCTGTGGACAAGTGCAAGCTGGACCCAAATAAGGTTTAGTGTTGATAAATGAGATGAACATATGTTAAATGGATGGAAATGGTCTTAGCTAAAAAAAAAAAAACCAACCCAAAAACATTTGTCCCTCTAGGCATTCATCCAGATCACATACGTGGAGCCGTACTTTGACACTTACGAAATGAAAGACCGCATCACATACTTTGACAAGAACTACAACTTGAGACGTTTCGTCTACTGCACTCCTTTCACCCTGGATGGGCGAGCACACGGGGACCTGCACGAACAGTTCAAACGCAAGACCATCCTCACCACCTCCCACGCCTTCCCGTACATCAAGACACGGATCAACATCATCCACAAAGAGGAAGTAGGTCTACAGTCTGCCTGCTCTTCACAGGCAAATTCCACAAATGTTCATCCTTTTCATGCAACCACTGTCACTCTTCCAGATTATATCCACACCGATAGAAGTGGCAATAGAGGACATGCAGAAAAAGACTCAGGAGTTGGCATTTGCCACCCACCAGGACCCTGCCGATGCCAAGATGCTGCAGATGGTCCTTCAGGGATCAGTAGGCACAACTGTAAACCAGGTAAGGTTTTGAATTTTTAGCATGCAACAACTGTTAGTTACAGCACTACTGATTCATAAAGCTGAAAGCTGATGTTTATGAGATTGTTCTGTTTTTCCAAGGGTCCTTTGGAGGTAGCTCAGGTGTTCCTGTCGGAGATCCCCAGTGACCCAAAATTGTACAGACACCACAATAAGCTTCGGCTCTGCTTTAAAGACTTCACCAAAAGGTATGGATTGTCCTTCCTCTAGGCAGAAGTTGAAACCTTCTCCTCTCACCCTGTACAAGCTGTAAAAATGATACGATACCACTGATGGTTGCTGTGTTGCTATATAACCAGACTTTAGCACCCAAGTGCTATAGGTTTTCACTTCACTCACCAAATTTGTTTAGACTTTCAGTCGATCATTTTATTTGAAACAGAGAACACGTGCTGTGTATTTACATAACAGTATCGCACTATATTCCCCTGTCTAAGGTGTGAGGATGCCCTACGCAAAAACAAGAGCCTGATTGGTCCAGACCAGAAGGAGTACCAGAGAGAGCTGGAGAGGAATTATCACCGGCTGAAGGAGGCACTGCAGCCTCTCATCAACAGGAAGATCCCCCAGCTTTATAAGCCTGTACTGCAAGTCAACTCGCACAGGTAGGACCAAGCTGGCTTTCTCTCCATGTGTATGCACGATGTGAGTGAGAGTAGAGATTAATTTCTTGGTTGTAAGTTAAATCAGTCTTTTTTTATAAAAAATTTGTTTTGCTTTTGTTTTGTTTTTGCTTCTGTAAAAACGATGCAGCAAACGGACAGCTTGACAAGGTAGTTTGGACTTCTCGGAGTACGTTTTGTGTTGTGTTTTTGTTTTTTTGTTAGCATGTTTCTCACTGTTCAGGTTAGAGGGAAATGCTTTCAGTTTTAATTCTAAAATTAAAAATGAATTGGATTTGTAAATGTTTAAGGATACATCATACTTTTTTTCGTGCAACTTTATATATCGGTTAAGAATTTACCTGTTGTATGAAGGGAACAACCAAGCCACACACAGACTTAGTAAAATCCGAATGAATGCAATTACCTTTTATTTATAAAGCACCAATTCACAACAAGTTGCATAAAGGCACTTTATATTGTAAGGAAGAGACCCCACAGAACATCATTTTTTCAGTGTGTCCGTTCATTTTATAAATTAGTTATATTTTTTTTTATCAAGGATGTCGAGCATTTGTGATTTTGTTTACAGATTTACAGATAAAAAGTGTACTGATGGAAATATACGTATATGTATATGCTTTTCAGGGCTTTAAAATTGCAGCAGCCAAAATTAGCTGCAGTTTGGCTGGGCAACTTCTTTATGTTGCCATTGGACACAAAAAAGGCTCGAGAGCACGGCGTATTATAAATTATAAAAAAACGGTGGATTCATCAAGAGGACACCGAAGTTGTCTCTCTAGTGATTCCACAGCAGTACAAGAGCATCATCTGTTGACGTAACGAGGTATAACCTCCGTACGTAAACATAACAGTGTTAGAATAGTTAACAATAATAAACAAAAACAAGGGGCAGTTTGTTCTGACAAAATTAAACATGTAGCATTTTCAAATCTACTGCAAATACTTTGAACAATCACAGGCAGTGGGCTACAGATCAAATACTACATTACATAATTCAATCATCTCCAGTCGGAAAAAACGTGTATTCCCTGATTCATTGGCAAGGGGGTCTAGCTGTTGCTGAGTGAAATTGGTTGCACTAAAAACATCTGCAGGTTGTTGCAAGCAGTCTGTGGTTTTTCATTTAAGACGCAGATGCTATTTACTCTGAGCTGTAGTAAATCTTGAAATAGTGCAGCGCAAACTGGAAAACGGAAAATGGCTAGCAACTGCCACCAATCACTTGCCAAACAGTCGCAGAATATACAACCAGTGGTTGCCTGGCAGTCGCTGACCACGCCCCAAGGCCTCCGTTAATGGGACATTCAAAATTAAGTCCACAGTGACTGACAGCAAAGTCTAGCAACTACAGCAACCAGAGAATACATAGTTTTCCCTCACAATATGTTGCCTGGTGGTTACTCTAGGCCTGTGAGACTGGGGTCAGCATTGATTTGTAGCATGTATGAAGCATGTGTTATATGCTTGTGCTCGTCTTGTGAGAAGGTAGAGCTACAGGAGGTCAGCTATTTTCACATACTAGGCTTTTCTAGATTTCTTCCTACTGCAGCTTTAACATTTCAGGTCAGCTTCTCGTGACAGCTCAAAATTCTTAGTATTTTATTTCTTTTCTTTTTTTTTTGTCCTCGTTAACATCTTTTTGTTTTTAATTTGCAGAGATTCCTTCAGCAGAATGAGTCTTCGCAAGCTTGACATTTGAAGATGAAGAGAACTACACACAAGCGCACCTGTACACCTACACAAACACTTAACCGAAACTGCAATATTAATTTATTCTCCAGTGTAAATAGGAGTGTCTCTTGAAAGTTGGTCAGTGTTTGGAAAAAAGCGTGTTTAAACAAAAGGTTGAAAAGACTTGCAGCTTGGTACGTCATTCCAGTGTCTTAATTTGTTTACAGACAAACTGTTACACAATCAGCGCAGCAAACAAGTGGAACTTCAAATTAAAGAGATACCTTGGCATTTAGAATTTCTTTTTGCTAGTCATTTCAGTAGGTAACAAGTGCTTATACTGTCCCCATTCTACCTTAAAATAACAAAAAACAAAGCTCATGTCAGCACTCACTCTTGGAACCAGTAGAAATGGCTGCAAGCTATGAAGAATGCTCCAGAGTTTTGTATTTCAGTAAAGTGCCAAAAAAAAAAAAAAAACACCCTTTTTTTCTGCCAAATTCTTACAATTTTAAAAGTCAAGGTGTCTTTTTAATTATGTACAATGTGTCAAAAAAATCTGTACTCAATTTTCATGTGTGCACTTTTTTTTTTTAAATGGTGTAGCATTGCATTTTACAACTTGAAAGTTTATGTAATGCAAAATGGGAGAGAAACCTTAAAACATGCAAAAAAATTGTACCAGTATTTATCATGATGCTTTATTATTGTTTTTAGTTGAGGCGCCAATGTTTTAAACTTAGGTACTTTAAACCTCACTGTATAATTTTATGTAGTTTTGTTTTATTTTAAATATTTTACTAAATAAATATTTTAATGTTCAGGTGGTCTGATGTGATGTTTTTCTGTTATTATGGACTTTGAGGTAAGTCAGCCAGAAACCAAGACAACAAAAAGCATGAAGTTGGTGTGAAGGTAAAAACTTTATTGCTTTCACTCTGAAACCCCGCTATGCCACTTCCGCATAATGAGAACTGGAATGGTACAGTTAAAAAGGACACAAAAACACAGTAAGGGTGCTTTTAACCAAGCATTTCACTTTAAATAATAAACTCATCTTTGAAAGACAGGTGAAAAGGGTTTGTAATACTTAGAAAGACAGCTCATCAGACCCAAGTAAATCTCTGAAACCATCACTAGACCTGAGATGAACAAAGTTACCTTTACTGAGTTTTTAAAGCTCAATTGATGCAACCCCCCCCCCCAAAAAAAATCTATCATCTGCTATGCATGACTAATCAATAAATTGTCACAAAAGACTCAGTCCATCATAAACAGGAAACTTACCACATCAAGTTAAAATGTTTTGTGTCTAGGCTGTTAGATCAGATATGGAGCATATTAATGCAAGAGGAAAATCTATTTTTTTCTTCAACTATAGTATCTTAAATCTGTCATGAGACAAAACTTGATATTACATAGGTTTAATCAGAGGGATGGTGATTTGTTTTAATAGATCAAAATATAGATATGTATATACATCTCTAAATATAGATATAGACATACATATAGATTTCAAAACCAGCAATATGCAAGTACAAAACTGAATATTCGCTGCTTGAGAACTTCCATCAGTCCGGTTTTAGTCTTAACTTTGACATTTTTTCTTCAACTATAGTATCTTAAATCTGTCATGAGACAAAACTTGATATTACATAGGTTTAATCAGAGGGATGGTGATTTGTTTTAATAGATCAAAATATAGATATGTATATACATCTCTAAATATAGATATAGACATACATATAGATTTCAAAACCAGCAATATGCAAGTACAAAACTGAATATTCGCTGCTTGAGAACTTCCATCAGTCCGGTTTTAGTCTTAACTTTGTTATTTTATCTCTAATGAACTTTAAAAACTGTTCTCTCTCTTTTAAAAGAAGAATGGAGGTAGGTCATAAGCTAAATCATGGTCTCAGTGGGCAGTTTTTCCTCCCCATAATAACCATGAACTGTATATAATGATATTTATACTGTGCTTTTTGACCCTCCTTGCAGCATAAAACTGAACTACAGCTTAAGGAGTTTTAAATTAGAGATTCAGATCTTAAAATCCTGACTAGTGCAAACATCTCACTTGACAGTTGTACACTACATTAGAGACTGACTGTTTTCAGACCGATATTTGGTCATTTAAGTCTCATATTCTAATATTTATTTCAGATACACAAAACAAACAATTCTCTAACATTTGTTATATGTAGTTAATTATTGTTTATGCTCCACCCGATTCTGTTCAATGAGCCTTTCACATTTGTGGCATCCCAATCACGAGCTGCCACAGAGAATCTGCAGCACGCCCTCTGGTGGTCAGACTATACAGATATCAATCGTGCTCACATTAAATCGGTTGGGCTCTATAGTAAAATATCAAACAAGCAGTTTTCCATAACATTGTAAAATGTATATTATAAAAACCTGATAGTTCACTGATAAAATCAAATTGTGTCCTTCACTCTGACAAATCTGACATCTAAGCCTGAAACTGTTGACTGCATAAACTAGTGTCAACAAAGCATGTAGAAACTTTTTAATTATTATTAGACAGCTGAGTGTTTGTTGTAAATATCTGTTGTAACTAAATGAGTTTCTGAGAATCTGTCGATTTCACTGTATAAATGGCATCAGTTTGAGGCTTCAGATATACAGCTAAATTGTACAGGTTTCTATATAAAAACCCTCACAAAACAAGGGATCAGTTGATGAGAAAAGCTTCAGGGTAAAAGCTTTTCTGATAAACTGAAAAAATAACATGAGAACATTTTCAAATTCGAACAGAATACAGACTGCTGCACCCAGGGGGGGAAGTCAGTTTTCAACATTTTTACTTGATTACATTTTAGTTCAACGTGCTTTGCCATTTTGTAAAAAACAAACAATACAAAGTCAACATTGAAGAAAGACCAAAAAAACAGAAATACACAACCAATCATCCCTAACGTTCAAAAAAACAAACAAAACAAACTTTGACCCCAACTGGGCGTTTCTGTTTAGAGTACCTGCACATGAGTGGATGAGAAGGCGGAAGCGCCTTGATCCCACCGTGGGGCTGTTGCAGGTTTAGTTTTCCTTGGCTGAAAAGTCACTTCAGTTTCAGTGTAAATGTGGCAGCCACAGTATGTCTGGCACTGTTTGAAGTATTGCAAAAACTCCATCTGTCTTTTGCCTGGGAGCTCAGTTTCCTGTAAGGTCTGTCTATTTCAGTGTCCAGGTTCAGGCATCCTTCTGTAGAACAGCAGGTAAGGGGTTGATGAGCAGCACGTCTCAGGAGAACAGGCTCGCAGGAAGTCCTCCTCCTCAAACAAACGCACCTCAGAGTCATCAAACAGCAGCCATTTCCCTTCATATTCCAAGAGGCTATTTAAAGCCTTCTGCTCTTTGGTCTCTGTGCTGCCACAGGAAGCCTGCGATGTCTCCTCTACTGCCTCGGGCTCTTTTTTAAGTCCAGCTTCAGTGTTTTGGCTCAAAATGTTGATGGTTTTTCTCCTATTACAACCCTCCGTCGAACCACTGCTAGCTGCTTTCTCTGTGTGTTTACTGCTGCTGTTCCCGAGGTCATAGCTGGACACACTCCTCTGGCCTCCCAAGAGTCCGACACCCCCCTCTGACAGCTTTTTGCTCCCTGATTTGCTGCTTGCCAAACTCTCGCGCCGCTGTCCTCTCGTATTCAGGCTGAAAGACACCTCTCCATCATCGTAGTCCAGCACCGTCTCCTTCACCAGAGCACCTTCTTTGTCTTCCTTCACCTCGTCCTCCTCCTCCTTCTCTTCAGATTTTGTGTCCTGCAGCCAGATCTTCACATCTGTTAAATCAGACATTCGGATGTAGGCAGTGTAGTGGCCACTGCTGATGGTCACACCACTATGCATGACGACGGCAAACAGCTGATAGTTTTGACCTTTAGTGGTTGAGGACTGGGTACACCACTCCTCAAGGGATAAGGTCAAAGGAGTCTGTAAGGGAGTGTTCACTTTAGAAAGACCAGCATATGGGTCCAGTCTGGGAAGAGAGAACAATACAGATATAAGAGTACATTTAGAAACTAGAGATCAAAGCAGTAAAAACTCATCTACAGCAAAGGACTGATTCTATTTCTCCATGATGAGAATCTTTTAAGTCTAAGCATGTGGTACAGCGATCACTTTTTCAAACACCAGCTCAAATTCATTCCAGTAGAGTTTGTGTAGTGCGGCAGTGTGATAACTGAGACTTCAGTGGACTCACTCTAAACCGTTGGCAGAGAAGCGCTTTAGGTGAATAGTGATGACTTCAGGAGTCTTGTCAAACAGCAGACTCCTCTCGGCCTCTGTGTAGTGATGGCAGGTCTCACAGAAGTATTTATCCTCCCCAAAAATGCGCTCCACCGAAGCGAACTGAGATATGGCCCATTTCAGAGTCTTCAGCTCTGGTTTAGGGTCTGGTGAGACTGAAAAAAAACAAAACAAGATTTTTAAGATAAAAAGGGGGAAAATAAAACCCACACCCACAAAAAAACAAACAAAAAAAAAAAACCTCCATAACTACTATTTTACAACTAATAGTTGTAAAAATTCTCACCCTCAGAGAGGTCATCGGGGCTGCTGGGCTGGTCATCAAGCACAGGGACACTGATGTCCTGGAAGTCCTCTCTCCTCTCTGTGAAGCTCTCACACTCCAGACATCGAGTCCTCAGAACCAGCCGACCTTGGAACAAACGCTCCATGAGGCTCAGGCCCGCTGAACGAACATAAAATCCACAGTTAGTAACATCTATAACTCCATAAATAAATGTAGGCTCCTAATGCATGTCAAAGTACAAATTAAAAGTTAAAGTGAATGACCAAACATTTAGTCTGTCCCAACTTTTCTGCTTTTTTTGGGATGCTTATTCATTTAAATTCATTAATTGTGATATGGGGGCAAAAGGCAGGAGATCAGTTAGGCTTGGGGCTTAAGAGGTTAAAGTGAGTCATTTCTTTCTCGACTAAACGTTTTCTTCATAATCGCTGCCTCTTACGATGATCACAGGTCACACGTACCTTGATGTTTAGGAGCCTTGCTGTGTTCGGATGCATTTTGGTTGGACGGCTCTTGAAGGTTTTTCTCGCTTTCGTCGTGCGTCACTCCATTTTCCTGCTCTGTTTTGTTTTGGTTCTTCACAGTTGTGCAGCTGATCTTTCCCACGCTGCGGAACTTGGAGAAAATACTTGGCTGCTTTCCAGACGGCCTCAGCCAGCTCAACTTAGCTCTCTTCTTCCTCTTCCCATCTGCCTCTTTACACGTCTTCTCACCTTTCCCCTCATCGTCGCTTCCTCCTTCCCCATTTGGTTTCTTCGTCTCTTCCTCACCTGCCGCCTCCTCGCCACCTTTATTCTTGCTGTTGTCCATGGTGATTTCACTGGAGGACTTCCTTTTGGAGCGAGTAAGGGGTCTATTTCTACTCAGGTTTTCCTCTGCAGAATCTGATTTCTTAGACTTCAGGGATTTGGATTTTTTCTTGGCATTCCCCACTTCTGTGTCACTCTTTCTTTTCCCGGCAACTTGACCATCCTCTTCCGTGGAAGCTTTGGATTCTGCGCCAGAGCCGCCGGACCCCAAATCGAGACCATTCTCGAGTTTAACTTCCGACACATCCTCCTCCTCACCTTCTACTTTCAGCTCTTTCCTGATAGTATCACAGGCTTCCTGGATATATCCCAGGATGCACTGCAGAACTTCCTGAGCATCATGCTGGAGATAACCTTCGTACATGGGGTTCAGCTGCCTGCGACACAAAACCACAAACTTGTGTCAAACTGACAGAAAATGTCAATTTTAATGAAAGTGTTCAAAAACACAAAAGTGCCAATCTGGAGTTTAAACATGTCAGCATGCTTACTTGAAAAATGATTCGTAACCAACTCATCAGCTTGAGCTATGACTGAGCATTAATGATGACAAGTTTTTACCTTTTAAACAGCATAATAATGATCAAAGCTCCACATTCATGATCCTACATGTGCATCTAACTGCAACTAAGTGTTTAATCAATGTTATATGCACGTATACAATGTGACAATATTTGGGTGTTTAGTAACATTTAATATTCGAAAGCCATTAAGTCATCGTGCTAGAAAAAAGACAGCGTGGGAACAAACTGGTTACCTAGCAACACAAGCGTATGATCTAATAAGCAACTGGGTTACAAATATTTATTGAAACTGCCAAATCTTTACCTGAGCGTGTGCAGAATTTTGCGCGGTGGTGTGGCTAGCTCTCCATCAGTGAAGCTGTCAGGATTAAGCAGGAAGCTAGACTGCAGCTGCTCCACTGCAGTTATCAAAGTGTTGAAGCTCCCAAGAAGCTCGATGTGAGCTGGCAGAGCCTCCGACACACCGTCTGACTGCTGACAGTGTGGCTGTAGGAAAATGACACAGAGTAAAAAGGTTACTGAAATATGCTTTCGTAGCTCAGAAGACAGACACCCTCCTTTAATGCTGCTGCTTTTTTCAAAACTGTATATTTTACAATAGGAATACAGTGCACTGTGTCATAACTCTTTGAGATGAAGGCTACTGGACTTGTTTTTGGTTCATGAAGGTTTTCACCTCTTGTCCAAAAGGCTTCTTCAGTTCTAAAAACTTATGGGGAGTCCCACGTAATTAACTTCAAGCTCTGAAGACTAGAGTGCACTATATTGTTCAACAACTTTAAAAAGAAGCATGCAACATCTCCCATCAGAGGAGTTAATAAGTGCTAAACTTTGGACCCACACTGTGGCTGTGATTTATTATGCACGTACCTCTTCGCTTTTCTCAGTTTCTTCCTTGGGTTTCTCCTTCTGGATGGAGAGATCGTGAAGCTTCTTTATGCCTTCTCTGAAGCCTGGGCAGTAATAAAGAACCTGCAGATGCAATCAGACATCAACACATCATTATTGTGATTTTAAACTGGATGTGATAACAAGTAATCCACACGAGTGGAAAACTCAAAGCATCTTCAAGTAATCAGGTTGTTAAATGCTGGTGATATTATGATGACACAAATAAGTGTGAAAAACGTGTCCATGACCTTCACAGTCACTTGTGCTTCAGTACTTAAAGTCCAACAGTAATTCCCATTAACCCAGTAATGGTCACAGTGAAATATAATTTCCTTTACCGGCTCAACATAATAGCAAAAATCTGTTAAAAATGACTGTCCAAATATGAAGCTAAACCGTTCTGTTTTAGTCATTAGTCACACAGCTTCTTGCTTTCGCATGTTGGATGCACTTCAGAATTATTCTAATTATTACAATAAGCTCTTTAGTCATCCAAAGTAAGGTTAAAAAAAAGTCCTGTTTAGAAACCTTAAAAAAAAAAAGGATGGAGAGAAAAGAATCTGGTTCTATACTATTCCTAACTTTGATTACAATAGACCCTGTGCACAAGAAAATGCTAACTTCCTGGTTTGAGACCGGATGTGGGGTTGTACATTTCCGGTAGCTTTACTTTGCGGTCAATCACTACTGCGAAGATATCCTCCAAAATCATGTCCAAAACTCAAAAACGTAAAGATCGCGTTACGTTAAAAAATCTAATGATCAATTTTGACGTTTAAAGAGTTTGGATCGATCAGTTGTTTACATCACTCAACACAAGCAGAACTGCATTACAAAATCAGAAGACACATCGTCCACATTCAGAAGCACATCTCTGTATAATGACTGGTCTTATGATTTAAACAGGCAAATGTTTAGCATTCAAACTACAGGTGAAGAATAGTCAAACAAGATGTTTCCCCGTTATGTCGATATCAGCTAGTCAAGTACACACCTACACAGCATGTTAACAAACCGTGAAAAAAAGCCACACAAAAAATGAATGATTGCTGGTAAGGGTTTCTGTACATTAGTATTTACGAAGGGTATGTTGTGACTTCCCTTCAAAATTACAGTGGTCCTTCGCTTTAACGCAGTTCACCTTTCACCTCGCTGTTTCGCGGTTTCTCCTCTGTGACGTCTCTCCTGTGCAGTACAGAATCAATAGCTAGCAGTGTGACTCTGAAGTGCAGTACTGTATGTCGACAAAATGTTCTGCACCGTCAAAAAATAAAATTGGCTACTTGATTTCACCTATCGCTGGTTATTTTTAGAACATAACACCCGCAATAAACGAGGGACCTCTGTTTACAGATACTGAGAAATATAAAATTTGAATCCCTTTTCTCTTTTGCTCTGAGAAGCGGGGGAAAAAATATAGACAAGTCGATGAACATCATTTACAGATATATTGGGTAAATGCCCAAGACATCTATAGAAATGTAAATCGCCGCTTGATTCATTCATTTGCTTAACTTGTTTTGGACCGTAAACAAGGCGCGAATAGGACACCGGAAACAAAGCTCCCTACAGGAGTTTCCGCACCAGAAGTAGCATATGCTAACGTGCACATAGTCTATTAAAGCAGATAAGTGCTACTGTAATTACATATCTTCTATTAAAGCAGTGAGTACATGAAATCCTGCTCACTAAACTAACTCCATACTTCAGAAAAGTGATGTGCCATCACTTGATTCCATTAGCAACTAGTATTTAAGTGAAAACGTTGTGCTTAATTTATGCTCCTGAGATTTTGTCTGTTTCCAGAGATATTTACCTACAGAGATAGGTTTTTAACCACCAGAAATGTGCTGATTGGTTGCCAAGTGGGCCAGAACAGGGAAAAGAGTTAAAAAAATAAAATAAAATAAAAAAATGTATGAGCAGTACAGTCAGAGGTTGCAGTGAACACTGTACATTGTTTACAACACTCAGTAGTAGCCTACAGACCGGTTGAACCACTTTTTTTAAGCACTGCCTCCATTTGACTACAGACGCTCTCTGCAGGTAGGACAGTCCAAAGCTCCCCACAGACTGCCATCACACTAATAATAATAATAATAATAATGGATTGCATTTATATAGCGCTTTTCAAGGCACCCAAAGCGCTTTACAATGCCACTATTCATTCACTCTCACATTCACACACTGGTGGAGGCAAGCTACGGTTGTAGCCACAGCTGCCCTGGGGCAGACTGACAGAAGCGAGGCTGCCATATCGCGCCATCGGCCCCTCTGGGCAACACCAGTAGGCGGTAGGGTAAAGTGTCTTGCCCAAGGACACAACGACCAGGACAGAGAGGCCGGGGATCGAACCGGCGACCTTCCGGTTACAGATGAGCTTCCCAACCCCCTGAGCCACGGTCGCCGCAGAACCACAATTTCCCCATCAGAAAATGTAACATTCCCGGCATCACAACAACATCCACTTCTGAGTGGGATAACACAGGTGAACAGGTTTGAGGATTCAATGCAACTTAAATCGCACAAGAACAAACCACACACACTGTGAAGTGTCTGTGCAGTTTTCAACTTTTCCTTCAGTATATTTAAACCCATCCTACCATTTGTACTAAAACACTGGAACAAGTGACATCTATTAATGCTGGAAATTAACTCCATCTGTGGTAATGGCTCACCTGTAAGATGCTGTTCAAATAGCAGGTATTGCCCAGATTGTTCAGCCCCACGAACGGCACCAAGTTCTCTCTCTTCTCGCAGGACAGGAGGAGGCTGGGCGAGGAAGGACACTGAGAAGGCCCGGGGACCACCTGATCACAGCTGCTGATCAGTTAAGAAGGAAGCAAACAGAAAGTCAGCAGCTAATAAATTGAATTTCACAAATGACATCCACCATCACACACACACTGTTTTAAAATGATTACACTGAGATTAATGTTGAAGTGCAACCCCAGCTTGATTGAGATGAAGCCTACTATTAAAATCTAAGGTATCGCTCATCCACACGTGCATTATCCTGCCCTCACAACAACAGTGGAATTCCCATAACTATCTGAATGTAACTGTGGGAAAACGAGTGCTTCGGGCTGCCCAAAACAAATCAGTCTAGAAAACTATTTGTGTTTGACGCACACTGGTAGCAGAGACCTACCTTGCCTCAGGCTCCTCTGGCTCACATGTTTTGGGTTCTTCTGTCTGAGGTTCCGAGAAATCCAGAGCCCGCTTGGTTTCCTTCTTCTGGAAGAACTTCAGAGAGAGTTTACTCTTCTTCACTGGGCTCCCCGGAGCCGCTGATACCACACTTTCACCCTGCAGACCTGGCATCTTTCCTCCCGGTACCTTGAGGGCGATTTTTCTTTTAAATTCCTACTGAGACGCAACAGCGCACCTCACTGGTGAAAAATGGAAACACACAATGTAATTTCAGCGGGCGCCATCAGAGTTCAACGAGAACGAACGTAGCTGCGCACTTAAGTTCACGGTCCGCTATTGTGTAGCTACACACGGACAGGTCCAGTCCAATCAAGCACACACTTCTCAATAATACAGTCGAACCGGTTATTGACCGTACCACGCATTATGTAACATGTTAGCTGGCTAACGCTAACTTAAAGGTGGTACTTTGTTTCAGTCCTACCCACAAACAACCGCTCTAGCACGGCTTACGTTAGCAACTGTTTTCGCTTTAAATTACAGGGTAGCAACAAATAACTTGCTGTTTTTTGAGCACGTTGCGCACATCACAGCGACAAACTGGTTCGAGAAGGTGCGGTGAAGAAGTGGGAGGAGAAAAAAGAAAGCACGCCGTTTGAAACTGTTCACGGCCAAAAAGGACTTCTTTGAAATCCCAGCTGAGTCGAGAAAGAAAACTTACCCGAATGCTTCATTCCAGTTTAAGTTTGATATTTTCCATTAAACATCCCGTCTCGAAATGCTTTACGGAGTGTTTAACAATTCAGACGGTGCAACAGAAGTTGGCGCTTTTTCCTGCTTGAAGATTCGCTGGCCGCTACATCGCCGGCAACGCTCGGATATCGCGTCAAAACATCCGGCCAGAATGTTTAAAAAAACGGTCACGACTAAGCTTGAAAATCATCAGGTGTTGCCGAACATTTGGAAATGCGCGCATAACTCTGGGAAATTCTATACCTGAAAAGATTTACATGCCAGATTTCAGGCTAATGTTAAGACAACTATTTCGGCTAGGCCCAACCGGCCAGCTCCAAGCGCCATTCTTGTAGTCCTTTCTCCAGCTCCTTCAAATTAAAGGTCGAGCTAAACTTGAACGGTCATTTCTCATGTCTCAGTTTTTTCCCTTTTGAAGTACTAAGATTTTAAATACAGGACATTAAAAAAAATATTTGCTTTCATTAAATGAATGTAAAAAAAAATATATACAACTAATCAAGGCTTCCATGGAAGCCAAGGGCCACAGAGGCTTTCAAATTTCAAGTTGAGACAAGCTGAAGCTGGTCTGTTGTATAAGAGGTATAATTTGGGAGGCTGCGCTCTATATTTCTTAAATCCTCTTCACACTTTATATATCTGACCCAACAAAAAAATTGCGATTTACAGAACAACGGTTAACATAGAATCAGATGTTTATATAGACAATATATAATTATTAAGTAAAAACCAATGAGTATGAACAAAAGTGGGTCCAGCAGCAAAAGAAAAAGAAAAGAAAAGCAAAAGACAAATTACCTGAAAAAAAAACCCCACGAGACTATAATAGCATAGTTATATAACAGTAAGTTATGAATTATGCTCAGTCATCCAGGTAAGAAAATCCCACAAAGTTGAATCTGTTGATCTGGAGGTACGTTTCAGTGGGAAAAACGTTTCATTTTCCATCAAAGTGACGTTTTCAGCTGACTGCAGGTTTCCCCAGCATTATAAGCAGTTCATTTGCATGATGACTGAAAACACCCACTAATGACTAACAATAGGCCGTTGATCAATGATCACTGAACCACTGATGCCCAATGACTGCAATCACAACACTTTAAGATGGTGAATGATGTATTCTTAGGCTAATACAGGGCAGGGAAGCTGAAGGATTCCTGGTTATCCCAGACCGTTATGGACATGGAGGCAAGGAGGTCATTTACATGAAAAGGGAATGACCATCTCTGAAGCAAGGACAGGGCCTTACTTCACCATTTTACAGCGCTGTTTGTGGCTATTCTCCAATTCTCTGTGAATGGTACTCATGCCACTGATGAATGGTCATGGCAGTTTGCATATTAACGCTCATAAAACTGAACTCTGGGCCTATCGGCTGTTGTGCTGCGCTCTCATTAATGATATCAAGTCATTGTGAGACAGAACCAAAATCCTGTCACAAGGTAGAAGCTGCAATAAAAAGTGACTTTCATATATATAAGAGTCACTTTCAAGCAGATAAAAAGTGTCTGACATTAAAAATGCCCTTTTCCAAGAGAGATCTGGAAAGCAGAAATTGCAGCAAGTTTAGCATCCCAGTTCTATAAAGATATTCTAAGTGGCTAAAAAGGAATGGATTGATTATAATGTAATTACAATAATCGAGTCAAAGATACTTGCAGACAGGCATTTTTTAATGTTATACAGCGACTACAGTCTATTAACAATATAAGCAAAGCTATTACGCATAAAAAACATATAGAATTGAACTAGATCTGACCTTTTTTGACAGTTGATCACTTTTTGGCACAACAGGGGAAATCTGTAGTCCTCCAAGTTAGGAAATCACTGCCACCAGCTAACCGGGGTTGATTTTCTGGGATTAAGTGAGTTAGTTTAGCTTGAGTGGGGATGAGATTTTTGCACGTACCATTTAAAGTCGTAGATAACAAACCAAGCAAGTGTCCTACTAAAATCCTAAGCAAGAACATGGCAACCACCGACTTTCATTAGCCAGTTCTTCTTTTATTTTGAAAAAAGTAAACGGAAGTTCATAGTTTGCAGCTGTTAAAATGAAACTATTTTTTTTTGTGGAACCAAAGTATATTTGTGGACTTTTGTTTAATAACGAAGCTTGTCCCACACCAGCTGTTCATAATTATATTTAAGGAATCCATTTACATGTATACATAATACATAAACAGGGAGAAAAACCAAAACGCTTATTGTACAGGCACTTCCCCCTTTGCACCAACAGGGGGCGACATTATCCAGCCGAACGGAGGTCGATCTGTCCAGCAGTATCATTCCCTCCTTCACCGGAGCATCTCATCGTTTGACAGTCTCCGAGGCTATCCCTCCGCGACTGTGACGGTAAGACACTGTTTACGTTTCCCCTGCTTGCAGCGTTAATTGATAAACCTAAATCTGCCCGAATAGCCGGGCCGCGAGTGCGTCTAGTTTAATCTTCTTTACAGCTTATTTGTATCAGTTGCACTGTTTTGCTTTTACAGTATTATGGAGTGCTTTGGCTGGCGTGTTTTTTTGGGTTGTTTTTTTTTACGATATAGAGAGGATCGCATCACCTTAAAACCGCACAGACATGGTGTTTCGTTTCATCCATGCACGTAGTCAGTGCAGGCATTTGTCAGTACGACGCTATGAAGGCTGGACGATCCGCTGCTGCTGCTGTTGTTACAGCTGCTGCTGCTGCTGAAGAGTGGTTGCTTGGTCAGCAGCAACGTACCGATGGACACTGAGCTGCTGTGCCTCAGCTTCCAGAAAACCTCAGTGGCTTTCACGCTGATGGTGGAGGGATGTTGCTGTGAGGATGCTGATGCAGTAGTGGATGGGAGTACTTTAGGGGTGCTAAGACTTCCTGTGGGACTGTAGATGATGATGCCATCGCCATCCTTCAGTCTGATGGCTCAGAATACTCTTCAGTCTCCAGCTCTGAGGTAGCTTTAATAGCAAACCTCTTAATTAACTTACTGTAGCCTACCAGAGTCCCACACTTCACTTAAAGTGGGTTCAGTTTATCCTAAATCACTCTTGTGGTGTGACTTCATTACAGATCAAACAAACAGCTAGTGATCTCTTTAGATTACAGAAGGAGGGCCGGGGAGGGGAGGTGTTGGATATGCTTTCTCTCTCACTCACCATTTAAATCCTAACCAGGAGACTCACATTCAGGAGGATTAGTGTGTTTCCCTTCTCTCATCACCTCCTTATAACAGAATTTTATAAAGAGGGCATTGCCAGGTCACCCACGTGTCAAGCTGCTGTATGCTGAAGGGTCAAATGTACGCAGGGCTTTATTTCCGGTATTTCAGACGCTGAATGCGATAACTGGAGAGATCTGTGGAGTGAAACGTTGGTGGCAATACTCTCTCTCACTGGAGAGACTTTCCATTTTTAGAAGGCATAAAAAAATGACTCAAGGAACAATGATAAGGACAAAAAGCTTCTCTTTTACCTGGATGTGACACATTCAGGTACTGTTTATGAACCAAGTTTACAAGAACTTGAGCAATGAGGTGCTTGAATTATGCAAGTGGCCTTTATCAAGGTTGGCCTTGTCCCACGAGGCCCAAAGCTCTAGTGGCTGGAGCGGTACAGGTGGGTGGTGTGGCGGGCTTAAAGCCCATGAGACAAAACAGCCCCCCTCCTCCAGCCTCCAGCCTGGTTCTCTCTCAAGAACTGAGCACTGGTAGGAAAATGAAAGCATGCTGAACGACAGGCAGTGGTGAACTCCAAGAATGAGAAGCATGTCCAAGTCTGCTACACTTGTGTGCACACATGTACTCAGAAATGCGATGAAAAACAGAGACTTTTCTTTCAGCTTAGAGCAGTTGGAACAAAGAAAAACTGGAGCGCGATCTGAAAAAAGCAAAAACACAAGCATAAGTGAACAGCTACGCTTCTCACTTTTCACGTGTTTTGCATCCTGTCTGAGAGGGTTTTATAAGGATAAGCAGAAGAGAATGGATGGATATGTATATCTGCTACACTATGACTATAACTGTTAACATCAACACTTTATTTCTCACACAGAAAGTAGTTTAATGTGTAAGCGTGTCAGTGAAAGTAAGTTAAAGCGACCCTTTATAAGTATGCATGTGTGCATAACCCTGCATGGATGGATATTTGCATATATCAGATCTGATCAGATCTCAGGCTGCACATAGGATCCCCCCCCCTCTCTCTCTCTCTCTCTCTCTCTCT